>NC_058080.1:170582321-170713209 GCF_014858855.1 Bufo gargarizans
ATAGAGTAGGGGGAAAGTGGACGGTAGCCATTTGGGTTACCTGAGAAAGCTGGCCAGACCTGTTGCAGTGATGGAGCAGTTGGAAGCGGCGATTCAGGAGTTGCGGGCGGCAGCAGCGGTCCACGGATCTGCATGGGCCCAGGAGCAGGTTCGGTTGTTGCTTAGGGGGGAGGCTGAGGCTCTTGTCCTGCCTCAGCCACCTTTAACACGGCCGCGGCGGGCACGGCCGCCGGCGCGCTTTAGTCCATCATCATCCCCCCCTCGGGCTCAGCGCCGTGTCCGGAGCCCTTCACAGGACCCTTCACGTCGGGCGCCTCCGCGACCAGCTGCCTCAAGGCCCCGACGTGGAAGGAATCCAATTGGTAGGCGGAGCCCCAGGGGTGGCCGGGCCCGGCCATCTCCTTCATCTCGCGGCAGCGGCGGGGGTTCGGGACCAGGTGCGGCAGAGGCCCCCCTAACTCCAGGCAGGGGGGTGCCCGCCCGGCGTGGGAGGAACAGGCTGCAATACGGGGCTGCTGCAATGGCTGGAGAAACGAGCAGCAGGCCCTCCGTTCAGTGTGTGAGGGGTAGCTCCGCCCACAGTAGCTCCGCCCACAGTGCCTTTGTGATCCCCCCCGGGGGGATCCCCTTTACAGGCGTGGGGAGTACAGGGTCCGTCGGGAGGTTTCATGTTGGGGGGTGAGCCTCGGCGGGCATTACCCATTACCGGGAGTGGGGGTGTCGGTGCAGACGCAGGCGGGGGCTGAGGCGGAGGAGGAGACAGTGCGGGTGGACGATAAGGCAAAGGGAGAGGTGTATGTTTGCTTCGAGGGGCCTTTGGGGGCTCATTTGAAGGCGGAGGTGCGGGAGCGGATTTGGAAGGGGGAGTATGTAGAGATTTTTTCTTTGCTCCCCCTGGAAAGGTTTAATCTAGATAGGACAAGGAAGGACGAGGGTAAGAAAGAGGAGGAGGAAAAACGACGCTTCAGGTTGATTCCGCGGACGTTTGCTAATTGGTTGCAGGCGTTCGCAATTTTGGCGAGTGTGATTGGGGAAAGGGCGCCGGAGAATTGTTCGGCGCTGTTTTGTTATCTCGATGCTATAGGCGAAGCGTATAGGGTTTACGGGGGGTTTGCCTGGTTGCGTTACGATGAACAATTCCGGCAGAGAAAAGCGGTGCGTCCAGAAATGAGGTGGGATCACAAAGATATTGCCTTATGGCTGAGGGTGACGGCACCTGTTAGATCTGGGCCGCCCTTTCGGGGGGATGGGGGGAGCGGGGGGTCTTCCAGCATGGCGACGGCCTCAGCAAGAGGCTTGTGCTTTGCCTTTAATGAAGGAAACTGTAGATTCGGACCAAAAAAGACAAGGTGGCATTAGCAGGAGGTGCTCAAACCCACATGCAGTCGTGCATATATATAGGGGAGCAAATCCTGCACTTGTGGCCCGTTGCTAATGGCGATCCCCAGCAAAATGCATACGGTGGAGGATGCCCGCGGCGAACCACAAGTACCACAATAGACATCTCACACAAGGTAACAAGTGCGGATGTAATAATCAATATAACAATATAACAAAACAATAACAAATACAGGTGCACTCTGTGCTCTCACTAAACCCTCAAACTGATTTTAAAATTGAGAGATTAGTCAACATGTCCTACGGTGTAGAACATGTCTAAGCCCGGGCACCACGTCAAGGTTTCTCAAGTAGCCCGGGACCTAACGCTCTCCTACCTGCGCCGTATGGGCGATACCAGGAGCCAGTGGGCAAATTACAGGAGCATGAGGCCGACTCACAAACAGCTCACCAGTTACCTCCAGCATGTAACCATGCTTGCAATGGGAGGAGGGAGGAGTCTGTGAGTCCCACTCAAGACTGACTGATATGGCCCAGGCCTCACAGGTGCACCTAAATGGGGCCTGTAGATGGAAAACAGGCACATTTGAATTGGAGTTTATACACCTCCAGGAATCTATATATACAAACCAAAAAAGACAAGGTGGCATTAGCAGGAGGTGCTCAAACCCACATGCAGTCGTGCATATATATAGGGGAGCAAATCCTGCACTTGTGGCCCGTTGCTAATGGCGATCCCCAGCAAAATGCATACGGTGGAGGATGCCCGCGGCGAACCACAAGTACCACAATAGACATCTCACACAAGGTAACAAGTGCGGATGTAATAATCAATATAACAATATAACAAAACAATAACAAATACAGGTGCACTCTGTGCTCTCACTAAACCCTCAAACTGATTTTAAAATTGAGAGATTAGTCAACATGTCCTAGGGTGTAGAGCACCTCCTGCTAATGCCACCTTGTCTTTTTTGGTTTGTATATATAGATTCCTGGAGGTGTATAGATTCGGGGTTAAATGTAAATTTAAACACGAATGCTCAGGTTGTGGGGGGAACCATGGAGCGGCAAGATGCTTTAGGGGCGGGAAGCAGAAAGGGGACGCTAATAGCAAAGGGGGCGACGCCGGTCAGACTGGAAAGGATGGTGCCTTTTCTCGCTAGGTATCCGGATAGGGCCGCGGCGGTATTGCTTGAGGCGGGGTTTGGGGAGGGGTTTAGGATTCCGTTTGTACCAGGGGGGGCAGTGTTGTTAAAAAAGAATTTGTGTTCGGCTAGGGAGCATCCGGAGGTGGTGACAGATAAACTAAATAAGGAAGTGTTGTTGGGTCGTATGGCGGGCCCGTTTCAGGAGCCGCCTTTTGCGGATTTGCGAGTGTCACCGCTGGGAGTGGTCCCTAAGAAGGAGGTGAATAAGTTTCGGCTTATTCATCATCTGTCTTTTCCAAAGGGTTCTTCGGTCAATGATGGTATTGACCCCGCACTTTGTTCGGTGGTATATACGTCATTTGATGCAGCGGTCAGGTGGGTGAAGCGCTTTGGGGCGGGGGCACTCCTAGCTAAGACTGATATTGAAGCGGCGTTTAGGTTACTGCCGGTGCATCCGGATTGTCACCATTTGTTAGGCTGTTTTTGGGAGGGGGGTTTCTTTGTGGACCGATGCTTGCCCATGGGGTGCTCTTTGTCATGCGCCTACTTCGAAACGTTCAGTTCGTTTCTGGAATGGGCTGTGATAGACTCATCAGGTTGTGCATCTCTGATTCACTATCTGGATGATTTTTTGTGTATAGGCCCCCCGGGTTCGCGGGTGTGTTCCTTGTTGTTGGAAACGTTACGTTCGCTTTTTGATTGGTTTGGGGTTCCGTTGGCGGCGGAAAAAACGGTGGGTCCGGTAACGGTTTTGAGTTTCTTGGGGATTGTGATTGATTCTGAAAAGATGGAGTGTAGACTGCCAGTAGATAAATTAGAGGATTTGAAGGAAAATTTGGTGAATGCCCAGAGGAATAAGAAGTTGCAGCTACGGGAGCTTCAATCACTGTTAGGGAAACTTAATTTTGCTTGCCGGGTCATGCCTATGGGTAGGGTTTTTTGTAGACGACTGGCTGGGGCGACAGCAGGTGTGGTTTCGCCTCGTCACTACATTCGGCTAGGGAAGGTTTTGCGGGCGGACTTAAAGGTGTGGGTGTCATTTCTGGAAAAGTATAACGGTCGCTCGTTATTTATGGGGGAGGTGATGGACTCGTTTGACTTTGAGCTGTTTACGGATGCGGCGGGTGGTTCCGGTTTTGGTGCATTTTGTGGTGGCCAATGGTGTGCTGGACAGTGGCCGGTAGGGTGGTTTGAGCGCGGTTGGGTGAGGAATTTGGCGTTATTGGAGCTCTTCCCAATTGTGGTGGCGGTGTTGTTGTGGGGGGACCGTTTTCGGAATAGGAAGATTCGTTTCCACTGTGATAACATGGGGGTGGTGCAGGCGATAAATGGTTTGTCGGCATCCTCGCCGTTAGTGGTACGGCTTCTTCAGCGGTTGGTGTTGGAGTGCCTGTCGCTTAATGCCTGGGTGGTGGCGGTGCATGTCCCGGGGGTGGAGAACTGTATTGCTGACGCCCTCTCTCGTTCACAGTGGGATCGTTTTCGTCAGTTGGCTCCGGACGCGGAAGCTACGGGCCTACCTTGTCCGGCTTGCCTGTGGGATCTGCTGGAGGAACCGTGAATGGGCTCATTCAAGCGTCGTTGGCGCACGGTACGTGGGCCATGTATGTCAGAGCTTGGGATCATTGGGAGGCTTGGTGTGTGGATCTGGGTGCGAAGATGGAGGATGCGGAGGTAGCGTTGTTGATGTTTTTGGGGCATTGTAAGGAAGAGGGATGGTCAGTTAGTAAAATGAATGGTTGTATGGCCGGGCTGGCTTTCGGTTTCAAAATGAGACGGATGTTTGATTTTACTAAGTCGTTTCTGGTGGTGCAGGCGTTAAAAGGATGGCGTAGGCTGCGATCAGGGGTGGATACCAGGAGGCCGGTATCGTTTGCGTTATTGTTGGAGTTGGGGGGGCAGTTGAGGGGTGTGTGTAATTCAGAGGGGGAGGTCCGTTTGTTTAAATTGGCTTTTTCGCTGGCGTTTTTTGGGGCGCTTCGTTTGGGTGAACTAGTTTGTCCGTCGGTGTATAGACCGGGAGGGTTGATGAGGGATGATGTGGATTTGTTTCCGGATAGGGTGGAGTTCGTTATCCGTAGATCAAAGACCGATGTGGAGGGTCGGGGTCGTAGGGTGGTGTTGTTTGCGGTGGCGGATTGTGATATGTGTCCGGTCAGCTGTCTTCGGGAGTATGATTCATGGGTAGAGGTGGGGCTAGGTCCACTGTTAATTCACGCGGATGGGTCCTATTTGTCCCGTTTTCAATTTTCGGCAGTGTTTGCTTAATGTTTGCAGGGGTTGGGGCTGGATCGGGAGGGGTACTCCAGTCATTCGTTTAGGATTGGTGCAGCCACTGAAGCGGCAAGGCTGGGTTTGGGGGATGAGGTCATAAAACGCATAGGACGATGGGAATCTACGCGTTTTAGGTCATATGTTCGTCTGAATCGTTTATAAAAAAAAAAAAAAAAAAGAGGGGCGGATGACATTTTGCTTTACGTTGGCAGTGTTGTTCTTGCATTATTTTTCTCGTTTCAGGTGCAGCACCCGCCCTGGTGTGGATTTTGGGACACTCCTATGTTTTCTGGGGGGCCATTCGGGCAGCAGTTCGGCCGGACGGTCAGCAACTAGGTTTCGACAGGGCGTCGGTGGTGGTAAGATGGATAGGGCGCAGGGGCATGATTTGGAGAGGGGTGCTGCCTGAGGTGCATCGTTTTGCACGGATGGATAGGGCACCTGATGTGTTGGTGATCCACGCGGGTGGAAATGATTTGGCTGCGAGACCTATCAGGGAGCTGGTAAAGGATATCAAATGGGACATGTTGCGGTTGTGGTCATTGTTCCCTGGGTTGGTGACTGTCTGGTCGGACATAGTGCCGAGGCGAGTCTGGAGGGAGGCGAGGTCGTTGGAGGCGGTAAATAAGGCTCGGGTTAAAGTTAATCGGGCGATTGGGCGGTTTATGGCACGGAATGGGGCTGTGGTGGTCCGGCATAGGGACTTGGAGAGCGGGGTTAGTTCCTTTTGGAGAGCGGACGGGGTGCACCTGAATGCAGTAGGGGTGGATATGTGGAGCCTGGCGCTACAGGAGGGTATTGAGGTGGCCCTGAGGATGTGGAGGAACGCACAGAGTTGAGGAGTCTAATCTGTGCGTCGGTGGCGGTGGGGGGTCCTTGGAGTTGGTTACGGTGGAGCTGGAGGACATTGGGAGGGCCCCCACGGTTGGGGCTGGACTCCCATGGTGGCCCAGCTGTTGAGGGGGGGGCCATTCTGTGGTGCTTCCGAGCTGGGGGTCACGGCTGGAGGCAAAATGGCTCACCCCGGGTCAGCAGCTGGGGGGTTTTGGGGCTCCAAGGACCTCCCCCGTTAGGAGGAGTCATTGTTGGGAATTTTCATGGTTTATGTTATGTTGTATTTATATTAATAAACGGCTGCTGTGGCCAATATATTCCAACAGGTGTCTGAGTCTTTTTGGGGATGGTTGGGTATATTGGTATATGTTGTGGGCTGAACAGGTGAGAACAGGTGGTGGTAGTAGGGGCGAACAAAATATAACCAATACCCCCGTCAGGAAATGGCCGGACTGGAAGGGGGGAGAAAGGGGGGCCCCTAAGGGTAGGCCCACATGACGGGGGGTTTGGTTAGGGAGCCCAGGGAGATTAGGATTGGGGTAGCAGGGGGTGGGGTGGATGCAGGGGGGGTCGTATTGGTGGGTTTGAGCAGGAGGGGAGGGGCGTAGGGGTTAAATAGAGTAGGGGGAAAGTGGACGGTAGCCATTTTGGTTACCTGAGAAAGCTCCCTCTCACCCTCCCTTTTAAGTTTGGCTGGGGGGGGCGAGGCGATGTGTGCGTGTGGAGAAGAGAGCGGTCTTGTCACAGTGGCGTTGGCGGTGGGGGGTCCTTGGAGTTGGTTACGGTGGAGCTGGAGGACATTGGGAGGGCCCCCACGGTTGGGGCTGGACTCCCATGGTGGCCCAGCTGTTGAGGGGGGGCCATTCTGTGGTGCTTCCGAGCTGGGGGTCACGGCTGGAGGCAAAATGGCTCACCCCGGGTCAGCAGCTGGGGGGTTTTGGGGCTCCAAGGACCTCCCCCGTTAGGAGGAGTCATTGTTGGGAATTTTCATGGTTTATGTTATGTTGTATTTATATTAATAAACGGCTGCTGTGGCCAATATATTCCAACAGGTGTCTGAGTCTTTTTGGGGATGGTTGGGTATATTGGTATATGTTGTGGGCTGAACAGGTGAGAACAGGTGGTGGTAGTAGGGGCGAACAAAATATAACCAATACCCCCGTCATGCGGCTCCCAAGGAGTCACGGCCATAAACATGGTAGTGACACTTCTATGCTTTGGGTCGTTGTCTTGTTGCAACACCCATCTTCTGTTGAGCTTCAGCTGGTGGACAGATGGCCTTAAAGGGACACTGACAGGCCTTCTGAACATAATTAGCTCTTTATATGCCCCCCTAGGTCTTATAATAAGTTTCCAATTCATATAAGTATTATCCCTCTGCGCATTGTAAAACGTTAAAAATAATCTTTATAATCACCTGTCCTTTCTGCCCAAGGGGCGTTCTTTGTGCTGCATTTGTGCCCAGCCGCGTCCCAACTGCCGGATCCTTAGACAAGCCCATCTCATTAGTATTCACTTCGCTGTGCGGTATTTTCCTGTCCCCGACGATGGAACTCTATGCCGGAAGACAAGAACGCAGGTGTGAAAGAGCCCTAAGTCTTTAGCTGACACTCTAGGATTCTTTTTCACCTCATTGAGCAGTCTGCACTGTGCTCTTGCAGTCATCTTTACAGGACAGTCACTCCTAGGGAGAGCAGCAGCAGGGCTGAACTTTCTCCATTTATACACAATTTGTCTCACCGTGGACTGATGAACAGCAAGGCTTTAGGAGATACTTTTATAACCCTTTCCAGCTTTATGCAAGTCAACAATTCTTAATAGTAGGTCTTCTAAGAGCTCTTTTGTGCGAGGCATCATTTACATCAGGCAATACTTCTTGTGAAAAGCAAACCCAGAACTGGTGTGTGTTTTTTATAGGGCAGGGCAGCTGTAACCAACACCTCCAATCTCATCTCATTGATTGGACTCCAATTGGCTGACACCTCACTCCAATTAGCTCTTGGAGATGTCATTAGTCTAGGGGTTCACATACTTTTTCCACCTGCACTGTGAATGTTTACATGGTGTGTTCAATAAAAACATGGTAACATTTAATTATTTGTGTGTTATAAGTTTAAGCAGACTGTGATTGTCTATTGTTGTGACTTAGATGAAGATCAGATCACATTTAATGATCAATTTGTGCAGAAATCCATAACATTCCAAAGGGTTCACATACTTTTTCTTGCAACTGTATGAATTTAAAGGGGTTGTCCACTTAATTTATATTGATGACCTTTCCTCAGGATAGGTCATCAATATCAGATCGGCGGGGGTCCGTCTCCCAGCACCCCCCTGCCGATCGGCTATTTTAAGAGAAGACTGCCTTTATGCAAGTGCTGCCTTCTCTTTATTGTTTACCTGCTCGCTGTCGCAACCAGCCACGTGATACCCCCAGTATGTGGTGACGTCATCAGGTACTTCTGCAGGTCTTTTTCAATCAGGAGAAAAAGAATGGATGAAGTGAGCATTTTTTTTTCTGTTCTTTCTAAGACAACTCCAGCCACCATTTTAGGAAAAATGATTCATTACCATGAAGCTCAAGGAAATTCAGCTTCATTTACAATGACATTTTTCCTAAAATTTGGACCAAATTCCAATTTGAATGCTTCGCTCAAGACTAACTATGACATCCAGGGCGGTCCACAACTTGTCCCCTCAACACATCTGTGACCTGACCTCTCGATAGCTTCCCACACACAGTCTCTACTCTTCTCTTATCTCCTCTTCTCACAGTCGCCTCCAAGATACCACACTCTGGAACTCTTTACCCCAACACATCAGACTCTCACCTACAGTGGAAAGTGGAAACCTTTTAAAGAAACCTGACAAACCTACAACCTATAGTAACCCTGCTGCCGCTATACCGCCATCTGACCAGCTTTACCCTTACCCACTGTATACTTCCCATATTCCTTGTAGATTGTAAGCCCTCGCGGGCAGGGCCCTCTCTCCTTCTGTATCAGTTTGTAACTCGTCTTGTTCATGTTTAGTGCAATTGTCTGTATTATGTATGGAAACCCCTTTTCATATGTACAGCGCCATGGAATGAATTAATAATAATACTTTTACAAATCTTAGTCTACTTTCAGATATGTTAAATGTGATGTAAATTTGTGATGCAGAACTGTAAAGTACAGACCCCATGCTGGGTATAATGACCTCTGACCCCACGCTGGGTATAATTACCAGATGTAGATTCAGTTACATATTTATTCCCAGAGTTTTTGTACAGTCACTCAGAACTGAGAAAGCTCGTTGGAAGAACGAGTGAAACGTTTTCAAGAAATCTACAGTACATCCAGTTGCCTTGATTCATTCTTTATAGATATACCATGACCTGGATAAATGAGAACCTTCACAGATGTAAAGTACAGAGGAATACATATGAACCCCCTTGACACACAGTGGATATTCTCCCTGCAGATGTGGGGGCATGCTGTGCATCAGCATGCTTATTATGTGCTGGATTTACTGCCACAGACAGCAGCACCCAAAAAGGGGGGGGGGGGGGACTCTGCATGTACTTGATATAAGAGGGGTTGTAGGGGTTAATAATGGAGCACAGAATGACTGCAGAGGTGAGAAAAAGAGTCTCCTTCCACACATAGCCGCCCCTCCAAAGTGACATTGGGAATGGAGAGATGCAGCTGCCAGCAAACATCACGCAAGACTCAAAATAGGGGGCTACATATTTTCAGGTATTTTAGGATACCTATTCCGGTGTAATTTTTATGAATCAATTTATTTGACATTTAAAAATTTCTGTGGTCATTTATCAATCTGGTGTAAAATAGAACTGGCTTAGTTGCCCATAGCAACTAATCAGATTCCACCTTTCAATTTTGACAGATCCTTTGGAAAATGAAAGGTGTTATGGGCAACTAAGCCAGTTCTACTTTACCCCAGTTTGATAAATGACCCCGATTGGTTTCTATGCCAGCCCTACCAAATGTACAGAGGATGCCCTCACAGCGGCAGGCAGAAAAACACAGGGGAAGGTTTATCAAAAATGCTGTAAAAGAAAGTGGTTTAGTCGCCCACAACAACCATCAGATTCCATCTTTCATTTTTAAGAGATCCTTTGGATAATGAAAGGTAGAATCTGATTGGTTGCTGTGGGCGACTAGGCCAGTTTTCCTTTACACCAGTTTTGGTAAAATCTCCCCCACTGAGGCAGATTTACGAAACTGTCTTTGTTATCCATAGCAACTGATCAAAGCACAGTTTATATTTTGCAATCTGCTCTTCAATTTCTCTTTAAGACAGTTTTCATAAATCTGCCCCAATGGAGCAGATTTACTAATTCTATCAATGGCGTGAATGGAGTCCACAAAGTACAGGAGGGCGCACCAGGCATGCGCTGCCGCCCCCCATTCATTTCTATGGGACTGCCAAAAATAGCTGAGCTCGCCGCTCCAAGTATAGGTGCGAGTCCCAGCACCTATCAGACATTGGGAGCATATCCTAGTGATATGCCCACAATGTCCAAGATAGGAATACCCCTTCTAGTTTAAAGGATAACTGTCATATTTTCACTCAAAATTCAATATTCATATATGTTGTTGCTGCTGTGGTGAGAATCCATAATCACTAATTATTGTGTTCACATACCACTTGTTTAATAAGATTCCGTCCATAGCAACCTGCTCCTCACAAGACTTCTTTCTGACTATCTTCTCAAGATGGCCACCGATGCCCTTACCCTGAGGCTAAGACCTCCCTCCCTAACTACCCAGAATAGCGGGAAACTTGTGTGGGACCTTATGCACCCACTGCTAGATAATTATTATCACCTGTACGTGGATAACATTTATACTAGTATCCCCTTGGTACAGTCCCTCGACGCCAGACCCACGTCCGCTTGTGGGACCGTGGGGAACAATCAACACGGCCTCCCTACCAACCCCCTCCAGGTACCTATCCCCAGGGGTGAGACCCGTGCCCTTATCAGTGGAAACCTGTTGCTGGTCAGATATAAGGACAAGAGGGATGTCCTTGTACTGTCCACAATTCACGTTAATGGCATCACCCCTGTCCCTGTGCGAGGTACCGTGGCAACGGTCCTCAAGCCCGATTGTATTGTCGACTACAATCGGTATATGGAGTTTGTATGTTCTCTCTGTGTTTGCGTGTGTTTCGTCCGGGTACTCCGGTTTCCTCCCACACTCCAAAGACATACTGATAGGGACCTCAGATTGTGAGCCCCATTGGGGACAGTTGGATGATAATGTCTGTAAAGCGCTGCGGAATATAGTAGTGCTATATAAGTGCATAAAATAAAAAATAAAAATATGGGAGGAGTTGATCTCTCTGATCAAGTCCTCAAGCCATATAACACCATGCGCAAAACCCGGGCAAGGTACAAAAAAATTGCGGTCTACTTGGTGCAGGTTGCCTTGTACAACTCTTTTGTGCTGTCCCGGAGCGCTGGCAACACAGGGAAATTCCTGCAGTTCTATGAGGCAGTCCTCAAGGCCCTGATCTTTTCTGACCGGGAAAGAGCAGGCTGGAGTACCTTGGGAACTGGAGGGCCCGGATCGTCCTTGGCCAACACTTTCCAGGTGTGGTCCCCCATACTGGAAAGAAGGGACGGTCCCCAAAAAAGTGCAGATTGTGTCACAGGAGCGGGATACGAAAGGACACCATTCCTCAGTGTGACATGTGCCCCGATCATCTGGGCCTCTGCATTGACGGTTGCTTCAGGGAGTACCACACTTCCATGGAGTACTAAATTTATAATCCCCTTCCCCAATTTTAATTCTACTGAGACTTTGGAGACACTTAAACCCCCCAAAAGTTTTTTCAAAAATGATATTCTTTTGTAAAACTAAAATAAATTAAAAAAAGTATACATATTAGGTTTCGCCTTGTCCATAAGAACCTGAACTATAAAAATAACACATGTTTACAGCAACATATGGGGTGTTTCTATAAACTACAGAATCAGGGCAATAAATATTGAGTTTTGTTTGGTTGTTAGGCTACTTTCACACTTGTGTTCGGTGCGGATCCGTCTGTTATTCGCACCTATAATGCAAACGATGGTATCCGTTCAGAACGGATCTGTCTGCATAACAACTTTTTCAGATCCGACAGTATATTCTAACACAGAGGGGTTCCCATGGTGACGAGGACGCTTCAAGTTAGAATATACTAAGAACTGTGTACATAACTGCCCCCTGCTGCCTGGCACCACCCGATCTCTTACAGGGGGCTGTGATCCGCACAATTAACCCCTCAGGTGCCGCACCGAGAGGTTAATTGTGCGGATCTCAGCTCCCTGATCGGGTGCTGCCAGGCAGCAGGGGCCAGACCCCCCTCCCTCCCCAGTATTAAAAGCATTGGTGGCCAGTGTGGCCCCCCCCCTCCCCAGTATCAAAAGCATTGGTGGCCAGTGCGGCCCCCCCTCCCTCCCCAGTATTAAAAGCATTGGTGGCCAGTGCGGCCCCCCCTCCCTCCCTCCCCAGTATTAAAAGCATTAGTGGCAGTGGCCACAGGCTAACAACCCCCCTCACCCCCCCATCGTTGGTACCAGCGGATCTGCATTTCCGATCAGTGTCCCAGTTAATCGCTGGGGCTTCGATCGGTTACCATGGCAGCCATGACGCTACTGCAGTCCTGGCTGCCATGGTTACTTAGCTTATACTTACCTGCGCTGTCTGTGGCCGGTCGGCGCTCCTCCTACTGGTAAGTGACAGGCCTGTGCGATGCGCCGCACAGACCTGTCACTTACAAGTAGGAGGAGCGCCGGCCGCCGAGCAGACAGCGCAGGTAAGTATAAGCTAAGTAACCATGGCAGCCAGGACTGTTAGCCTGTGGCCACTGCCACCAATGCTTTTAATACTGGGGAGGGAGGGAGGGGGGGCCGCACTGGCCACCAATGCTTTTTATACTGGGGAAAGAGGGGGGGCCGCACTGGCCACTAATGCTTTTAATACTGGGGAGGGAGGGGGGGGGGCTGCACTGGCCACCAATGTTTTTTATACGAGGGAGGGAGGGGGGGCCGCACTGGCCACCAATGCTTTTAATACTGGGGAGGGAGGGAGGGGGGTCTGCACTGGCCACCAATGCTTTTAATACTGGGAAGGGAGGAGGGGTTTGGCCCCTGCTACCTGGCAGCCCCCGATCAGGGGGCTGAGATCCGCACAATTAACCCCTCAGGTGCAGCACCTGAGGGGTTAATTATGCGGATCACAAGCCCCCTGTAAGAGATCGGGTGGTGCCAGGCAGCAGGGGGCAGTTATGTACACAGTTCTTAGTATATTCTAACTTGAATGGTCCCCATCACTATGGGAACGCCTCTGTGTTAGAATATACTGTCGGATCTGAATTTCAAGATCTAACTCAAATCCGATGGTATATTCTAACATAGAGGCGTTCCCATGGTGATGGGGACGCTTCAAGTTAAAATATACCATCGGATTGGAGAAAACTCTGATCCGATTGTATATTAATAGGGACTTTACATTGAAAGTCAATGGGGGACGGATCCGTTTGCAATTGCACCATATTGTGTCAACGTCAAACGGATCCATCCCCATTGACTTTCATTGTAAGTCAGGACGGATCCGTTTGGCTCCGCACGGCCAGGCGGACACCAAAACGCTGCAAGCAGCGTTTGGGTGTCCGTCTCCTGAGCGGAATGGAGGCGGAACGGAAGCAAACTGATGCATTCTGAACGGATCCTTATCCATTCAGAATGCATTGGGGATGAACGGAGCCGTTCGGGGCCGCTTGTGAGAGCCGTCAAACGGATCTCACAGGCGAACCCCAAATGCAAATGTGAAAGTAGCATTAACCCTTGCTTTGTTACTGGAAAAAATTGATTAAAATTGAAAATTTGCCCAAAAACTTTAATTCGGAAATTCCATCTCCATTTGCCAATAACTCTTGTGGAACACCTAGAGGGTTAACAAAGTTTGTAAAATCAGTTTTAAATACATTGAGGGTGTAGTTTCTAAAATGGGGTCATTTTTGGGTGGTTTCTATTATGTAAGCATCACAAAGTGACTTCAGACCTGAACTGGTCCTTAAAGAGGACCTTTCACCTGGGAAACAATTGTGAACTAAGTATCATGATCTGTACAGCGGCGCCAGGGGATCTCACTGCACTTACTATTATCCCTGGGCACCACTCCGTTCTCCCACTATGCCCTCTCAGGCTGTGAGCTCTGCGCTGCGATTGGCCAGCGCTACAGCCTGGGAGAAGAAGACGCCCAGGAGAACAAGGGCAATCTCCTCCTACTATAACCAAGTCCCCTAAGTCTCCGCCTACTATAACCAAGTGACCGAAAATACCGGAGGGCATAGCAGGAGAATGGAGCGGCGCCCAGGGATAATAGTAAGTGCAGTGAGATCCCTGGGCGCTGCTGTACAGATCATGACACTTAGTTCAGAATTTTTTGCCAAATGAAAGGTCCTCTTAAGTGGGTTTTGGAAAATTTCTGAAAAATTTCAAGATTTGCTTCTAAACTTCTAAGCCTTGTAACGTCCCGAAAAAATTAAATATCATTCCCAAAATGATCCAAACATGAAGTAGACATATGGGGAATGTAAAGTCATAACTATTTTGGAGGTATTACTATGTATTATAGAAGTAGAGAAATAGAAACTTGGAAATTTCCTAATTTTTCCAAATTTTTGGTAAATTTTGTATTTTTTTATAAATAAAACAAATGTTGACTCTATTTCACCAGTGTCATGAAGTACAATATGTGACGAAAAAACAATCTCAGAACGGCCTGGGTAAGTCAAAGCGTTTTAAAGTTATCACCACATAAAGTGACACTGGTCAGATTTGCAAAAAATGGCCTGGTCCTTAAAGAGGACCTTTCACCGATTATGACACTGTGAACTAAGTATACAGACATGGAGAGCGGCGCCCGGCGATCTCACTGCACTTACTATTATCCCTGGGCGCCGCTCCGTTCTTCCGCTATGCCCTCCGGTATCTCCGGCCACTAAGTTATAGTAGGCAGAGATTTCAGTCACTAAGTTATGGTAGGCGGAGTCTGCCCTTGTTCTGCTGTAGCGCTGGCCAATCGCAGCGCAGAGCTCACAGCCTGGGAGGTTATTTTCTCCCAGGCTGTGAGCTCTGCAATGCGATTGGCCAGCGCTACAGAAGAACAAGGGCAGACTCCGCCTACCATAACTTTGTGACCGGAGATACCGCAGGGCATAGCAGGAGAACAGAGCGGCGCCCAGGGAGAATAGTAAGTGCAGTGAGATCCCCGGACGCCGCTCTCCATGTCTGTATTCTTAGTTCACAATGTCAGGATTGGTGAAAGGTCCTCTTTAAGGACCAGGCCATTCATTTTTGCAAATCTGACCAGTGTCACTTTAAGTGGTGATAACTTTAAAACGCTTTAACTTATCCAGGCCATTCTGAGAATAAAAAAATCGAAACTAACTATACAGACTTGGAAAGCGGATCTCCCTGCACTTACTGTTATACCTGGGCCCTGCTCCGTTCTCCCGGTATAGCCTCCGGTATCTTCATAGTTAGGCTCCACCCAGTGGAACCTGCCGGCGTCTCCTTCTCCCATGCTGCAGTGCTGGGCAATCGCAGCGCTCCGCTCATAGCCTGAGAAGTTTTTTTTTCTCTCAGGCTATGAGCTGAGCGCTGTGATTGGCCAGCGCTACAGCATGGGAGAAGGAGCTGAAAATAGGAAGATACCGGAGGCTATACTGGGAGAACAGAGCGGCGCCCAGGGATAACAGTAAGTGCAGGGAGATCCCTGGGCGCCGCTCTACATGTCTCTATAGTTAGTTTAGATGTTTTATTGTAGTGAGAGGTCCTCTTTAATCTTTTAGACAGGCAGTCTACACATATGACAGCTTTATCAGATGTTCTGAGCCACTAGGGTAATTATGGCACACGTTAAGACTCCCTACACCTAGCCCTTCTGCTGCCTGAGGCGAAAACTGAAATGCCCCCCCCCCCATGCTAATTTCTTAACTTCTTAACCTAACCACTTTGCCCCAATGAAAGCACTTATTCCCCATGGCCCTTTCGCTGCCCCCCTCTTGCCCCTACCTGGTGCTGCCTGAGGTGATCGCCTCACCTGGCCTCATTGGTGGTGCACCCCTGCCTGAGGGAATGTTTTAAGGAAACTAGAGTACAAAAGTTGCACATTTTAAGTGCCGTTTTGTACCAAAATTTGTGACTTTTTGACATTTTATGCCACCCTCACTTTTGAAAAACGGATCGGAAAGCAGCACGTTTAGGTATGAGGATCTATTTAATCCCTCATCCATCAATGTAACTTTTTCAAATATCCAGTAGGTGGATGGCATAGAAAAATGGGAGTAGTGTTTCTGCACAGAAGTATTAGGTTTCTAGATGCAACACATGTATGTGACTTTTGATAAAGTTGGTTGAGCTTTAAAGCAAAACTGCAAACAGTCCAGTCATGGTAAATGGCCGCACTGTCTACCCTGTTTGTGCTACAGCGGTGAACGGGTGCCTGCAGTGACGCTGGTCTACCACAAGGTGGCGCTCAAGCTTCTCTTACTGAGACAAGGAAATACAGCAAGCGGTCAGTCACTTCCTGTGTGCTCGGGCCGTGCGGAGCGGCATGCTGTGGCTGGGTGTCCTGTGCCTTGTGTGTGTCGGCTCCTCGCCGCCTGTGTGTGCCGGGGAGAAGCAGCAGCCTCCATGTAACGCAGGCAGCACCATGTGCAATGGGAGTAGCAGCGGCGCCCCCGCCATTCCTCCCATGGCAGACTCCTTTTCCTCTTTCCTTTTCTTTATGGAGAAATGGGGCAGGAAGTACCCGGCGGGCAGTCTGCCGTCTCAGGAGAGATACCAAGTGTTCCTGGTACTAGTGCATGTCTGTCTTGTGTCTGTTGTCCGCTGGCCAGTCGTGTGGGGCAGGGGGCACGGTGTCTGCATGTGGGTCACACTCATCAACACCTGGCAAGTTGCCCCCTTCCTGACCAGACGCATGGTAGTTTATTTTTAGTACATATGCCTTCGAAAAGCCATAACCTTTAAGGATACTTTCACACTAGAGTTTATACTGGATCCGGCAGGGTTCAGCAAAAACGCTTCCGTTACTGATAATACAACCGTCTGCGTCCGTTATGAACGAATCCGGTTGTATTATCTTGGACATAGCAAAGACGGATCCGTCATGAACTCCATTGAAAGTCAATGGGGGACGGATCCGTTTTCTATTGTGTCAGATTGTGTCAAACAGATTCGCCCCCATTGACTTGCATTGGGGGTCATGACTGATCTGTTTTTCACAGAACGGAAAGCTAAATACAACGTGTTGCGTTTTTCTCTCCGGTCTGCGAACGCAACTAAACTGAACGGAACGCATTTTGGAGCATTCAGTTCTGTTCAGTTCAGTTTTGTCCCCATTGACAATGAATGGTGACAAAACTGAAGCAGTAATTTTTTTCCGGTATTGAGACCCTATGATAGAATTCAATACCGGAAAGCTTTAACACTAGTATTCTAATTTAAGTTTTTATTTTTGTGTCATTAAATAAATTTATTTAGTCGTTTTTATCTTAGTTTTTTTTTTTTTTTTTTTTTTTTTTTATACCATGGAAAGTGTAAAAAATAAAATAAAAAATAGGGAAAAATAACATTTTCACATTTTATCCATATTATACGCCGGGAATTGTATGGTGCGGACTGCTGCGGTGGGCCCACTCCATACGCGGCGGACAGAGAACTGTGATCATGCCGAACACAGTCATTTAACTCTTAAGATGCCACGTTGAAAAGCGATTGCAGCATCTGTGAGGTTAGGCAGAAGATGTCGCTCGATCTGCCTTCAGAAATCGCAGGGCTCCGATCAGTTACAATGACAGCCTAGGGCAGTGATGGCCAACCTCCGGCACTCCAGCTGTGGTGAAACTACGACTCCCAGCATGCTCTATTCATTTCTATAGAGTTCTGAGAACAGCCAAGGGTGAGTGGGACAAGGGATCAAAAGATCCCAGATTCTAGTTTAAAAAGAAAAAAATTAAAAGTTGAAATCACCCCTCTTTCCCACTTTTGCTTATATAAATAATAAATAAAAAAAAACATATCTGGTATTGCCGTGTCTGAACAATTAAAATAAACATTTCCTGCGCGGTGAACATCGTAACAGAGAAAATAAAAAACACGATTAGCAATTTTCTTCTTTTCTTTTCCTACTAAAAAAAAAATTAATAACTGATCAAAAAGTCATAAATACCCCAAAAATGGTTCTAATAAAAATTACATTTTGTTCTGCAAAAAACAAGCCCTCATACAGCTCTGTAGACCGAAACATAAAAAAGTTATGGCGGTCAAAAAATGGCGATGCAAAGAAGAAAGAAAAATTCAATTTTTTTTTTTTAAAGTAATTTTTAGCGCACGTTAAACACCTTAATGTCAAAACCCCAAAAACCTTAGCATAATTTTCTTTCAATTTTACCCCACAAAGATTTTTTTTTTTCCATTTTCCAAGACATAGCAAATTAAATGGTGCCATTAAAAAATGCTTCTTGTCCCCCCCCCTCAAAAAAAAAAAAAAAAGCCATCACATGGCTACGTGAATGTAAAAGATAAAAAAAAAAGTCATGGCTATTGGAATATGAGAAGGAAAAATAAAAAATGGAAAATAGGCTCAGTCCTTAAGGGGTTAAAGACTCTACCTGTAACTTATCAGGTTGAAAGCCAACTGAATCTAAGATGTAAGCCATTGCTGATTGGTCCGTCTTACTTAAAATTATTCTAAATGATATTATATTATAATATTCTTTTTCTGATGCTCAGTGAGGATGATGAGGTTACACTGCTTCATGTGCTGTCACTTTTTCTTTTCCAGAAAAGCCTGGAGCGGCACAGGTTTCTGAACAGTGACGCACGGAACACCAGTGATGCACATTATGGAATAAATCAATTTTCTGATTTGTCAGTTGAAGAATTTACCAGTAAGTTAACATCAATTATCCACCAATCTGTTATTGATGACCTATTCAGACCTCTGGATAGGTCATCAATATTAATACCTGGATAACCCCTTTAAATGAGTGCATTTCACTAACATCAGAAGCAACGCAGAGACACCAATAGCACGGCATGTGGGTGAATGCCATGATGGCAGAAGGGAAGCGGTCAAATTCCAAGGTATCGAATATGTTAAACGACCTCAATGAGGAGGTCATGTGGATTTAACTTTGCTACGAAAGGAGGCACAATGGAACTTTAGGCTGCAAATGTTGAAACCGATGGGCCTGAATGATGCCATCTCTTATACCTGCTTTATTTGATCATCATCTCCTTGTATCAAGTAAAGTACCGTCTAACCGCTATACCACTATACCGGGAACCATCTTGGGCCCTATCATTCTAAATGTGGCTGCATTATGGTTTCATATTATCAGAAATGTGGCTGCTTTAGTACACAGTAATTACGCATATACAGCAAGTAGACAATAATGTTTGCCCCTGGCAACAAAATATAGATTTAATATTCATGTCTGATACATGAGAGCATGCCTACAATGATAGAGGGTAATCATTGATGGAAGTTCAATGTCCATCCTAAGCTGCTATCTATTTAAAATACTGTAACTTATGCATATACAGCAAGTGGACAATGTGGGGTGTCCTTGGCAACAAAATACCAGTTTGATGTGACTACTAGCATTCATGTTTGATGCATGAGACCAAGTCTGAAGAATTAAAGGGAATCATCTTGGATAACTCAATATCCATCTTGGACTGCTTTCTTAAAAGGCACCCATGCGACGAGCTGAGCCCTATTATGTTGGCAATATATCCTAACCTTAACTCACATGCAGGGACTGTTGTCAAAATGATGTGCCCTTTACCCGTAGAGGACCCGTGCCGTACATGCGCGGCGCAGATGTCCGTGACTTAAGGACCAGCGCCGTACATGTACTGCGCTGTGATTGGGCGGGTGCAGGAGATGCGCCCGCCCGATTCACAGCAGGGGTCCGGCAGTCACTGATAGCCGGATCCCTATTGCATGCGCCAGCATCTGTGAAATCACCGATGCAGACGCATTAACCCTTGATGTGCCGCGGTCAGCGCTGACTGCGGCACATTCGATGTCCTTTCGGGTATTGGAAATGCCATTGAGTCCCCGTGATGCTGGGGACCCGATGGCATGGAAGGCAGCCCAATGCCTTCTGTGAGAGCATGTGAGATCCAGCCCCCTGGATCTCACAAGTAGGAAGCTGTAAGTGTAATACACTTACAGCCAATGCATGCCAATACAGAAGTAAATAAACCATTTTTGGTCACAGTGCAACACCAAGCGATCAAAGAGGCGTATATCCCTCAAAATAGTACCAATCTAACAGTCACCTCATCCCACAAAAAAAAATGAGCTCCTACCTAAGACAATTGGCCAAAAAAATAAAAAATATGGCTCAGAATATGGAAACACTAAAACCTCTCTTTTTTTTTTTTGTTTCAAAAATGCTATTATTGTGTAAAACTTAAGTAAATAAAAATGTTTTTTTATACGTATTAGGTATTGCCGCGTCGGTAACAACCTGCTCTATAAAAATACCACATGACCTAACCCCTCATGTGACCACCATAAAAAGTGTCAAAAAAGCAATTTTTCCCTTTCGCCCATGACAGCACCCTTGAGAGACCGCCTCCATCCAGGACAGGAAACAGGAACTTTCGTGGAGAGCTCATAAGGAGGAGCATGGCCCCGAGACCACCAGTTCCTGTTTCCTGTCCTAGACAGAGGACGGTTCGTGGAGAGAGGAAAAGAAAAGCTAGGCTGCAGGGCCCCGGAGGAATTGTTCTAAAGTGGGGTTACCTGTTCCGGCATAAGTCTCCTCTAGGAGCCGCCGGCCGGAGTCTGGTGTCTGCTGCTGGGGTCTGGCTTACGCTGCGCTGGCGATACTCTGCAGTCCCGGGCTCACCGAGAGGTGCGTTCGGCACGCCGGTCCTGCCCGACAGTGCTCAGGCGGGCCGGGGCCTTCTTCTTTGCCGCGCGCAGGGGGAACTAAAATCTCGCGATGCCAGCGAGATCCGGGTCTCGGTAGAGACTTCCGGTTTTTGGAACGCACGCAGCGTGCGTTCCGGAAGTAGGAAGAGCCTTCTCCTACTTAGGCCGCAGAGGATTTCCAGCAGGACCCGACCGAGGAGATCGGACCCACAGGCGCACGGTCAGCAGCAGCCCAGCCAGCCAGCCAGCCTTACAGGAAGCCAGATTTCCTTTGGATCCGGGGAGTCACTCTCTATCCCACAGCAGTATGGAGGAGGAGAGTGCCCTACGCGCCGATCAACAGGAGGGTCATGAGATCAGACCGGTACTCCTGGTGGGGTAAGGGGGATCATTCCCCACCATTTATTTCATTTTTTAAGCTAAATCTCCTTTCCCTCTTGTTTCTTCCTGCATTTAGACTACAAAAGAGGGCCCTAGAAAGGCAATTTCAAAGACCAGAGGGAAGGAGTGTGCCGTCTGTAAAAAGAAACTGGCCCCCTCTTGGTTGAAAAAGCTATGCCAAAGTTGTATTGAGAAACTAGTGGAGGAGGAGTCCCCATCCCTTCTACAGAGTATTAGGGAGATGGTAAAGACGGAGGTCTCGGATTCCCTGAAAGATTTCAAAAAGAGCTTTCCCGCTGTAGCCTCTACCTCCCTGGGAACCAGATCAAGCACGGCTAATAGATCTGACTCAGATCCTTTAGAGGAAAGCGATACGGGAGAAATCCTAGATAGCCCAGACTCGTCCCAGGATGAAGAATCCACGGGCAGGCCACTTTTTTCCCCCGATGATACGGAAGCTTTACTAAAAGCAGTTAGTGCGACTATGAAAGTAGACGAACCCAAAGACCCAAGATCCGTTCAGGATATCATGTTTGGTGATCTCGGGCAGAAAAAATCTAGAGTATTTCCCGTTAACGAGAATATAAAGTTTTTAATACAGAGGGAATGGAAAAGACCCGATAAAAAGTTTTTTGTGCCAAAAAATGTAAAAAGGAAATATCCCTTTGACGAGGCAGACTCAGTAAACTGGGACAGACCCCCTAAATTGGATGCACCTGTTGCAAAAATTTCAAAAAAATCGGCCCTTCCGTTCGAGGACTTAGGTTCTCTTAAAGACCCTATGGATAAGCGAGCAGAGGTTTACTTGAAAAAAGTTTGGGAGACCTCAGCCCAAGCATTCAAACCAAATATTGCCGCCACATCCACTGCTAGGTCTCTGAAATTATGGCTAGAGGAGTTAGAATCTCACATTCAGAACAAGACCCCGAGAGATCAATTGTTAACCGTTTTCCCCACTCTACTTAAAGCAGTAGACTTTATTTCTGATGCATCAGCCGATGCTTTAAAATTAAATGCTAGGTCAGCTGCTCTTTCAAATTCAGCCAGACGAGCTATTTGGCTAAAAGGTTGGTCGGGAGACACGGGATCTAAAAATAAGCTTTGTGCAATTCCTTGTCAGGGCGATTATCTTTTTGGATCCGTCTTAGACGACCTTTTGGATAAAGCCTCGGACAATAAAAAAGGATTCCCTGTCTCCAGACCCCCGAAAAAACAACGTTTTTTTCGCAAAAACAAGAAAGATTTTTTTAGGGGGCAGAGGAAAGACTTCAGAGCTGACAACAAGAATAGGAAAAGCAAGGGGTTTCTCTTCAGTTCCCAATCCTCCTCAACCTCTAAACCATCACAGCAATGACGGTTTCTCTCCCGTGGGGGGCAGACTTTCTCTCTTCCTCTACGCCTGGGAGAAAATCTCCTCAAGTCCCTGGATTTTAGGCGTTATAAAGGAGGGGTTTGGTCTAGAGTTTGTCTCCCGCCCACCGGACAGATTCAAAATCACGAATTTTCTAGGAAACCCGGGGAAAAATCTAGCCTTACAACAAGAGATTGTATCCCTACTTCGGAAAAATGTTCTAATTCCGGTGCCGGAGGCAGAGAAGGGCGAGGGTTTTTACTCCTCCCTTTTTCTGGTCCCCAAACCGGATGGAACATTCAGAACTATTATAAATCTAAAGGATTTAAATCAATTCCTCTCTTACAAAAAATTCAGAATGGAGTCGATCCAATCAGTCATAAAACATCTATTCAGGGGCTGCTTCATGGCTACGATAGACGTAAGAGATGCGTACTACCACATTCCCATTCGCGGTTTCTATAGGAGGTCACATCCAGCACTTACAATACACAGCCCTTCCCTTTGGGATTTCTCAAGCTCCCAGACTTTTCACGAAAGTCATGGCAGAAGTCATGGCTCATGTAAGGGAAAAAGACATTTTACTAATACCTTACTTAGACGATCTCCTGGTGGTAGCAGAGTCAAAATCCATTCTAGAAGCGCACCTCAAAAAAGTAGTGCAGATCCTAGAAGACCTCGGCTGGCAAATAAACGGAGAAAAATCCCATTTAATTCCTTCCCAAGTTTGCATCTTTTTAGGGATGATGCTGGACTCAAAGAAACTACTCTGTATTCTACCCCAGGACAAGATTCAGAGATTAATACAACAGGTTCAGTCCCTGATATCGGCAGAGAACCCTACTATCAGACAAGCAATGGCGGTCTTGGGCAGAATGACCTCAACCATACCAGCGGTCAGTTGGAGCCATCTTCACTCCAGACCCCTACAGTGGCAAATTCTGAAGGAGTGGCAGGGCTCCCTCCGCCCATTAGATACACCTTTCACACTCACCCCCCAAGTGATCCAGTCCCTTCACTGGTGGCTGAACCCCGTAAACCTGTCCCAGGGGCTCCCTTGGTTCCAACAAGACTTTGTTACCCTTACCACCGACGCAAGTCCTTCCGGGTGGGGGGCCTGTTGCCAAGGGTACTTAAGACAAGGTGTTTGGGAAAGAGAGCAGAGTCTAGACTCCCAAAACATGAGGGAACTGAGGGCGGTCTTTTTCGCCTTAAAAGAGTTTCTTCCTTTACTACAGGGAAAGTCTATAAAAGTTTTTTCAGACAACGCCACAGTGGTCTCCTATCTGAACAAACAAGGAGGAACCAGATCAGAAAATCTTATGCGGTTAACAACGGATATCTTTTCCCTTATAATTCCTTCTGTGCCGTCCCTTATGGCAATACATCTAAAAGGTTCAGAAAACAAAGTGGCAGATTTCTTAAGTCGAAATACACTAGACCAGGGGGAATGGTGTCTGAACCAAATGGTGTTCGATCAAATAATTCGACTTTGGGGTCGTCCTCATCTGGACTTGTTCGCCACCAGAGAAAACAGAAAGTGTCATCGTTTCTTTTCCCTCAGCACGAGAGATTCACCAACAGGGATAGATGCCTTCTCCCTTCCCTGGCCGAACCAGCTCCTCTACGCCTTTCCTCCATTAAGGCTTCTTCCAAGATTCTTACAGAAGCTGAGACAAGAAAGAACAACAGTGATCTTAATTGCTCCTTTCTGGCCCAGAAGAACCTGGTTCACCTGGTTGAGGAAGCTATCCTTGACGGACCCTTGGATTCTCCCGGAGTGGCAAGATCTTCTATCCCAAGGACCAGTCAATCATCCGAGTGTGAAGCAGCTACACCTAACAGCATGGCTCTTGAGGGGGAAATCCTAGAAAGTAGAGGACTCTCCAAGAGCGTAGTTTCCACTTTACTATCCTGCAGAAAGGATGTCACCTCCTCTATTTATCTCAGGATTTGGAACACCTTCCAGAAGTTTGCCAAGGATCCAGTGAATCCTTTAAATCCCCCACCTATGTGTAGGATTTTAGATTTTTTGCAAGCTGGACATGAAAAAAATTTGAGGCCAAGTACTCTTAGAGTACAGGTATCCGCTTTGAGTGCGTTCTTTGATTCTCCCATCGCTAGCCACCCGTGGGTCCGAAGATTCTTTAAAGCCATCAGCAGGCTTAGGCCTATACCTGGACCTTCAATTCCCCCCTGGGACCTCAACTTGGTCCTTACTAGCCTCACAGAACCTCCCTTTGAGCCACTTAAACAGTTACCTATAAAGATTTTGTCTTTCAAAACAGCGTTTCTTGTGGCAATTACCTCAGCAAGGAGGGTTGGTGAGATTTCAGCCTTCTCTACCTCGCCTCCGTACACTAACATCTTAGATGATAGGGTTCTCATTAAACCAGACCCTTCCTTCTTACCGAAAGTGGTTTCTATGTTTCATAGAACGCAGGACATTATCCTTCCTTCCCTGTGCCAAGATCCGAGAAATGAAAAAGAGGAAAAACTGCACTGTTTAGATGTAAAAAGATGCCTATCTCATTATCTGGAGGTTACTAGTCAGTGGAGGAAAACCTCAAAACTCTTCATTCAGTTTAGTAGGAAAAATAAGGGCCTCCCAGCCTCTTCTAAAACCCTTTCCAGATGGATCGTAAGAGCCATTAATTTGGCCTATTCTTCAGCTGGAAAGGCGCCCCCGGGGGGCTTTGGTGCTTATTCTACAAGATCAGTCTCCACCACTTGGGCAGAAAGGGCTGACGCTACCCTAGAACAAATTTGTAGAGCAGCCACATGGCAGTCGCCTAGCACCTTCTTCCGTCACTACAGATTGGACCTAGGCAATAGAGAACAGCTAGCCTTCGGTAGGAAAGTCCTCCAGGCGGTAGTCCCACCCTAAGAAATAAAGGGATTTCTATTCTAATCGTCTCTCAAGGGTGCTGTCATGGGCGAAAGGGAAATTTAAGATTACACTTACCGGTAATCACTTTTCCATAAGCCCATGACAGCACCCGGGTTTATTCCCACCCTGATATTCATATAAAAAAAAAAAAATATATATATAGGAAAAAAAAAAATATATATAAATATATATATACAAAAAAAAAAAAAAAAAGAGAAGAGTGTGGTCTAGGACAAGTTCTTGCGATTAACTGGTGGTCTCGGGGCCATGCTCCTCCTTATGAGCTCTCCACGAAAGTTCCTGTTTCCTGTCCTGGATGGAGGCGGTCTCTCAAGGGTGCTGTCATGGGCTTATGGAAAAGTGATTACCGGTAAGTGTAATCTTAAATTTTGGGTCACTTTACATCACAAAGGGTTTAACATCAAAAAGTCATATGCACCCCAAAATAGTGCCAATCAAACCATCATCTCATCCTGTAAAAATCATACCCTAAGGCCTCATGCACACAATCGTTCCATTTTTTGCGGTCCGCAAACCGCGGATCCGCAAAAAAACGGAAGAATAGGACATGTTATATTTTTTTTTTGCAGTGCTACGGAACAGATGAATGTTGTTTGGAGCAATCCTAGATGCCATGGACAGAGGAACAAGAACTGACATTTAAACAAAAGCATTACACTAGAAAAAAAACAAAAAAACATTGCACTAGAAGGCATTACTATTCACAGTTCACAGCATATATATAGCAAGAGCAAAGTAGGAAGCGCTTGTGAGTATATATACACACTGATTCAGACACCACTGCAGACAAGAGGTCATCATGGGTTCATGAATGCAGCAGTCACTTTCAGTCTGGTAGTTTTTATCCTAGGAAGGGGCAATAATCTCAGAGCATTTAGGAGACTGATTGCTTTGGGGTAAAAGCTGTTCTTCAGCCTGCGGGCATGTAGGGCTCTAAGACGCCTATGCACCCTATAATAGTACAAATCAAACCATCATCTCATCCCGAAAAAAAATTATCCCCTACACAAGACAGTCGCCCAAAAAATAAATAAAACTACGGCTTTCAGAATGTGGAGACACTATTTTTCCAAATTCATATTTGGTATTGTCGCGTCGGTAACAACCTGCTTTATAAAAATGCCACATGATCTAACCTGTCAGATGACTGCTGTAAATAGCAAAAAATAAAAACTGTGTCAAAACAGCTATTTCTTGTTACCTTGCCTCACAAAAAGTGTAATATAGAGCAACCAAAAGTCATATGTACCCTAAAATAAAACTGCCACCTTATCCCGTAGTTTCCAAAATGGGGTCACTTTTTTGGAGTTTCTACTCTAGTGGTGCATCAGGGGGGCTTCAAAAGGGGACATGGTGTAAAAAAAAAAACAGCCCATCAAAATCTGCCTTCCAAAAACCGTATGGCGTTTCTTTCCTTCTGCGCCCTGCCGTCTGCCCGTACAGCAGTTTATGACCACATGTGGGGTGTTTTTGTAAACTACAGAATCAGGGCCATAAATATTGAGTTTTGTTTGGCTGTTTACCCTTGCTTTGTAACTGGAAAAAAATTATAAAATTTTGAAATTTCATCTCTATTTTCCATTAATTCGTGTGGTACACCCAAAGGCTTAACAAAGTTTATTAAATAAGTTTTGTATATCATGAGGGGTGTAATTTCTAAAATGGGGTCATTTTTTGGTGGTTTCTATTCTGTAAGCCTCACAAACTGACTTCAGACCTGAACTGGTCCTTAAAAAGTAGGTTTTGGAAATTTTCTGAAAAATGTCAAGATTTGCTTCTAAACTTCTAAGCCTTCTAACGTCCCCAAAATTCAAAATGGCATTCACAAAATGATCTAAACATGAAGTAGACATATGGGGAATGTAAAGTAATAACTATTTTTGGAGGTATTACTATCTAGTATAAAAGTAAATAAATCAAAATTTGCAAATTTTTTTTTGTGTAAATTTGGCATGAAAAAAATAAAATTTATATTTATATTATTTTTTTTACTCAATTTTACCACTATCATGAAGTACAATATGTGACAAGAAAACATGGTGAAAATGGCAGGGTCCTGAAGGGGTTAATAAAGACAAGCTACCTATGTATCTAGGGCGAAATGTCACTAACAATAAAAATGAATATAGAGTTATAACATGTTGGATCCGGAATGGACAGATCTCCATCCATATGTGGAAACACTCAGTGATGCTATAAGTTCCCCCGATACCATAGTGTAGGGCTGTATCTCGCATAATGCTGGCGGCGAGCGGTGGGAGTTGACAAGTGACGCGCCCCCAATGGGATTGGCTTGAGCGGTGGCTGCACCTGCGGAGGCAGAGCTTGGGGCCATTTAATGCCGGTGTTTGAGCGGCTGGGCACAGCCGTCGCAGTGCCAGTATTTGCACTACTGCACTCCACTATGTGCTGTGATTCTATTCCACATGCTACCAGCATCTACTCTTAGACCTTGAACCTGCTCCTAATGAACTGCGGTTTTAAACCTGCATAGAAACGTGTTGAGCGGGGTAGATTGATATAGAGACAGCCAGCAGAGGTGTCGGGTACCAGCACTTTGCTTTAGCGCACCCATATTAAAGGAGGGTTCTTACTCTTTGTATGTGCAGTCTTAGGGAAGGCTTCCTGAGATATTGCATATAGTAGCCAGCCTGTCCAGACTATTAGGCAGACTACTTTATGTGGCAGAGGTGTCACTGCCGTATAATATTCAACTACAGTGGCGCTATCCATTGGGGTACTATAGTTAGAGGGGCTTATTGTATTCTTATTTATGGAGTAACAACAACTTTGAGAATTTAGGTGGGGTCTAACATCCATATTGACTCCCCTTCCCTCAACTATAGTGCACCTTCTAGTCTGACTAGATATATATACCCATTGAGTTTTTGAGCTCCTCATTTTAGTAAGGAAATACAATAAAGAATTGTTATTTTATATTAGCGTTCCATTCAGGCTTGATATTATGCAACACCATGAGGAGGCCTTCACATGGGAACGTCACAATGGTCCTACTCCTAGGATTATGGTATTGAGTGGCATTATGTATGGTAGCCGGACCCTCTAGTCTTCATTTCTGGTATTCTAACAGCTCGGCGTTACATTGATTTGGTTGTGGAACCTGTGGTCTAGCCATTTTTCAACAGTACAACGCCAGGCCACTGTTGCTTGTGCTAATGTGAGCAGCCTTCATGGCCTAAATGTGCGACCATGGCCTGTAGCTTCTCCCATCGAGCACAACTGTAACATTATTGGTAAGCAATTGCAATGGGAGCTGCCAGCAGAAGATATTGATTATTTGCGTGCCAAAGTGCATTCAGCCTGGCAGAACATTCTTCTGACCAACCTTATTGATAGCATGGCAAGGCTTGTGGCACACAAGAAGGCAGAGTTGTGCTTGAGGCATCTGCCTCTTAATTAACTTAGGTGCATCTCACACCAGTTCAGGAAGATCAAGACTGGCGGATGGATACACCAGTCTTGATAAATGTCCCTCAATGTTTGCATTTTTTATAATTTGCAAATCATTAGCCCCTTCCGGACCGCAATCCGTGCAGATCAGAACCTGAAATCACAGTGTCCTCGTGCCCCCCCCCCCCGATCTGTGCAGGCCCCCCTCCATCTGTGCCCCATCTTGTGTCCACAGACAGTGCCCCTCCTTGAGTCCGCCCCTCCATTCCTCCTGCTGGCCATGCCCCCTGTTCGGTCTGCCCCCCTGCTGTGTTTGATGGCGGCGGCTCCATTCCTGAGCCGCCGCCATCATCAGAGTGTCAGCTCTATGCTGACACTCTGCTGTAACCCCATAGAGGCGCTCGGCACCCATAGCTTTCTATTGGGCATGCGCCAGATCTCGGAAGGTCGGGGACTGCAGAAGCCGCCCAGCTAAGTGAATATTGATGAGCTGGGCGACGCTTCAAAAACGGCGGTTGGGCTGATGCTGGCTGGGCGCAAGAGAAGCTGAAAACCCAGAACAGCGATTAGTTCAGGTTATAAAACGTGAGTTAACTGTATACATAATGTGGACAGGGGGGATACTTATGTTTTTAATGCACATTAGAAGACCTGTGCATGGATATGTACAGCTAATTATGGTTATTGGGCCCTGGTCAGTGTCCCTTTAAAGGGGTTACCCAGTCATTTTTATTTATTTGCAAAAAATTTGGTAAAATAATAAATCTAATGCTTCCCATATCTATCCGCCGGCCTGTTCTGATGTTTCCCAGGTCCCCTGCCAGTCTATGTACTTTGTGGTTTCTCTTAACAAGAACATATGACCAGCCAATGCCATCTTTAAAGGCTATGTACACCTTTGGGGGCAATTTTTATTATTATTGCATTGTACTTATTTTGAGCTAGAAATTTAACAATATGGAATCCTTTTTTCTGTACAGAGCTGACATGCTCTACTAGTTGCCTGTGGATTCTTTGTCTTTTCTGTCAGCTTGTAATCTGAGCAGCTGACAGGCTCCTTATCTTTGCTCTCTGACATTATAAACACCCATTATAGCTCAGTTCTTATCTTACTGATAAGAATGTGGCCTAAATAAGTGTTTATTACCTCTTAGTAGTTTAGAGATGAGGGTTATTAGATGACTGCAGAAAGTGAAAGTACCAGTCACACAGTTAGAAAAACAGTTAACCCTTTGTGACAGAATGGCTCAAATGTTTTAATAAAGGTCAATTGAAAATATGATTTTTAGCCCAAAATGAGTAGAATGCAATAAACAAAAATTGCCTCCAAAGGTGTACATAGCCTTTAACTATTGTACACCACTGTGAGCATTTTTATTTTTTAAATGAAGTGGCAGAACCCCTTTCAACACGTGCAATACACTTCTGTTGTTTATAGATATTTACTGTATAATTTGATTTCTGCAGTTTTATATTTAATGAAATTATTACTTATTTTATTATTGTGCAGATACCTATCTGAGGAGTCACCCTCCCAGGAATAAGGATTATTATGTGCCTAAAAAGAAAGCCTTTGGAGAAAAGTCTTTGCCTTTGCAGTTTGACTGGAGAGATAAAAATCTGGTGACAGGAGTGAAAAATCAGCTGGATGTAAGTTGCATAGAGAATAAAAGGGGTTGATAGGTTGTCAATATCTAAAACCTCTTTAACCCCTTCTACCCCGGGCCAGTTTTCGCTCTTGGGCCCAGGCCATTTTTTGCAAATCTGACATGTCACTTTATTTGGTAATAGCTTTGGAACGCTTTTACTTATCCAAGCCATTCTGAGATTGTTTTTTCGTGACACATTGTACTTCATGATAGTCATAAATTTGAGTCAATATATTTCACCTTTATTTGTGAAAGAATCCCAAATTTACCAAATTTTCCAATTTCAATTTCTCTACTTTTATAATAGATAGTGATAGTTATTAATATAATAGTTATTACTTTTCATTTCCCATGTGTCTACTTCATGTTTGGCTCATATTGAAAATGACATTTTACTTTTTGGGGATGTTAGAAGTTTAGAAGCAAATCTTCACATTTTTTTACGGTGTTCCCCTGAAGGGTTAGGTCATGTCATATTTTTATAGAGCTGCTTGTTATGGACTTAGCGATAGCTAATATGTATTATTTTTATTTTTTTGTCATGTATTTCACTTTAGCACAATAATAGCAGTTTTGAAGCAAAAAAATTAGCTATAGTATAAAAGCTATAGTTTATTTTTGGGCGATTATCTTAGGTAGGGGCTCAATTTTTGCGGGATGAGGTGACTGTTTGATTGATACCATTTTGTGGGACATACACCTTTTTGACTGTGATGGCCAGTTCGCTCGCGAACATATGCGGGCTGCCATCTTTTTTTCACAAGTCCGACGAGCACAGGTAAGCCCTTGTCTGTGCCGCGAGCTGGTCTGGAAAAAAATTTGGTCACCGGGAGCAGGCAGTTCCGAGAACAGCCCGATGAAGGCCCCCGGTGGCTGTTCTCAGAACTGCCTGCTCTGGGTGACCGCACTTGTTTTCAGATCGGTAAGGGCTTACCTGTGCCTCGCCGGACTTGTGAAAAAAGATGGCAGCCCGCATATGTTCGCAGGTGAACAATGCGAACTGGCCATCACTGCTTTTTGATCGCTTGGTGTTGCACTTTTTGTGATGTAAGGTGACAAAAATGGCTTTTTTTTTTTTTTTTTTACAGTTTTTATTTTATGGCGTTTATCGGACAGTGTGGATCAGATATATTTATAGAGCCGGTGATTACGGACGCGGCGATACCTAATGTGTGCTGTTTTTTATTATAAAATAAGGAGAGAGGGGCATTTTTTATTTTTTTTTTATTTTTTTACGTTATTAATTTTATTACTTTATTTTATTAAAAACACTTTTTTTTTTACTTTTTTTTTTCTTTACTTTATTTCTGATGTTCACTTTTGGTGGTCTGATCCCCTCTGCAATGCATTACAATACATCTGTATAGTAATGCATTGCCTGTTCGTGTACTACAGTGAGTAGTACACAAACAGGTTGCCTAGGAGACCCAGCCTGAGGCTGGATCTCCTGGGCACCCGTAGAAGGCAGGTCCCAATGCCGTGCAAGGCACTGGGCAGCCTCTGCACGGCATCGGGCTGCCTTCTGACACATCGAGTCCCCGCCACAGCAGCGCGGGGACTTGATGCACTCCCTCACCCGACACAAACTCCTTCTATGTCGTGATCAGCGCGGAATACGGCATAGAAGGGGTTAATCCGCTGGCATCAGCTTTTACAGTAGGGGCCCGGCTACCAGGGACTGCCGGGCCCCTGCAGTGATCGCGCGCCCGATCACCATGACGTACTATTACGTCAAATTGCGGGAACACAGTGGCTTCCATGACGTAACAGTACGTCATGTGTCGGGAAGGGGTTAAGGAATATTTATGGTATTTTAGTAAGATGTTGAAACTTTGTTGATGTACATCTAAAGCACTACCCCATATAACCAGATTTATATGTCCTGCATAACTTATCTTTCATCACAGATTCACAGGCTTTTGCCGTGGCCCACTTTATAGGGAAACAGTCTGCAGCATTTTCCTGTACTATTGAAAAAAATTGTATGCCCATGCATAACCAGCTTGATGGTGGTCAAAAGTGCACTCCTTTGGACTCCCATCAGGTGAATGTGGTCCTAAAGAAATGTTAACGTATATGCTAACATTATATGCTTCTAGCATATAAACTGAACGTAGTGCACAAGCACTAATAGAAACCAGCAAAATGTGTCGCTCTTTTGTTCTGTTTTTCTTAGAGAACTGCTGTGTGGTTGTTTTCTCCATTCCATTTCAGGTCTTGTGCACTGAAATATAGTTGTGTTCTTTCTTACCTTTCTTCTTGGCTGGAGATATTGCAAGATGAGTGATACAAGATGAACAGCTTTGAAAGAAAAACTTTTCTGCCGGGCAGTGTGAGTAATACAAAAGATTATTATTATTTTCTTTTTCAAAGCTGCTCATCTTGCACCACTCATCTTGGACTATCTCCATCCAAGAGGAAAGGTAAGGTGGACACATCTGTAGTTTGAAATAATAAGGAAATTTACAAAGCAGAGCTGAACTAACCCTAATCTTTAAAGATAGACCATCAGTATCTTATTGGTTAGGGGTCTGATACCTGCACCCCTGTAGATCAGCTGTTCCTGAGTAACCCCTGTGCCAGAACTAAACAGCTTCATGTAGAGATGAACGAACCACTCGAGATTCGTTTCGGGTTCGGTTCCCCGAATTTAAAAAAAAGTTTGGACCTGAATCTGTTCAGGCCAAACTGAAGTTTCTCCAATTGCCCTGAAATTTGTGTATAACCCCCTCTAGGCTTTTAGGACTCATATTTTCGTTTATTTTTTATTACTTCTTTTTCCCTCCCCAAGCTGTGGAACACAATGACTGCAATAGTAAATGATGTCTGAGTGACACTGACATACATAGCTATGGGTAAACGCACATTTGACAGCGTTAACATACAGCTTGTTTAATAACTTACCTCGCCAGCACATGTGTTATGCCTTTTCATATTCCAAAGCTTCCAAAAATTGTTGCTTATCAGATGCAGATAAAGTTTTAACACACACGGATTGAAGACCAATCCGTTCAAAAATGATGCCTTGACAGGGTCAGAATGTCTGCGGGTATGACACGCACAAGTGCTTATTGTCAAGAAAAAGTGGCTTGTTATGAACAAGGCCAAAAAAATTCTCCCTTTTAATTGGGAGCAGCAGCAGTGCAGTATGGATGTGGAAAGAGTACGGTACGGCTGTAGTGCCATATAGCAGCCCCGGAGCAAAATAGCATGGAACATACAAGGCTGTCTATGGGTAGTAGTAGTCGCAGCCGCTGTACAGATCGTGATGGTTGGAAGGTGGCATGATACAGGCCTCAGCAGCAGCCATACAGAAGGTGATAGTGGGTAGGTGCAGTATTGGCATGATGCAGACAGCAGTAGCAGCTCTACAGAACGTGATGGTAGGCAGACGGACAGGAACAGTGGCAAGATGTGGCACCGCCAGCAAGGTTAGGTCTAATCATCAGAATCTGCCGGAGGAGTGTGAAAATCCTCCTGAATCTAGGCTTGGTTCATTCTGACAAAAGTGATGTTTTGGCACGATTTTCTAGTCCTGCTTGAATTCAAGGGGGCAGCGGCCCCCTTCCCTACCCCTTCGCTGTGACTGACAGCCAGCAGTTTGGCTGGCTTTGCTGAACTCCCTGCATAAGCGCTGTCAGTCACAGCAAAGGGGCAGGAAAGGGGGCCGCTGCCCTCTTGACTTCAAGCATGACTAGAAGATTGTGCTGGCAGGGGAGAAAAGAACGTTTTCTGAGCTTTTGCCGCATCTGCCTTCAGGAAGAATATGATCGTCAGAAACACTGCTGGCGGCTTGGGATGGTTTTTAGAGATGACAGATTCCCTTTAATGAATTACCAATATATCCATTTAGTCAAAGTAAATAGTCACTGGTAGCTTATCAATAAAATATACTAATATGTACCGTTATATGAATGATTCTGAGTTATTTCATCTAACACTTGTTTCCATGTTTCTTTTTAGTGTGGTGCCTGTTGGGCCTTCAGTATAGTTGGTGCTATAGAGTCTGCTAACGCCATCAGTGGAAATCCACTTGAGGACCTCAGCGTACAGCAGGTCATTGACTGTTCATACTTGGACAGAGGCTGCAATGGTGGATCCACAGACAGCGCTCTGAAATGGCTGAATCAGGTTGTTACATTTTACATTCAGAATTTCGTTATTAACTATACATCAGGTGCATGCTATACAGCGAATATGAATGAGAAATCCAGTTTCCATTTTAGTGCTGATGGTTCCTTCTGTTTTCTTTTGAAAAAAACTATCAACAATTGTTTTAGACTCATACAAAGCTTTTGAGGTCTTCTGAATACCCATTTAAAGCAAGAACTGGAACATGCCATTATTTTCCTCCGACAGAACATGGGGTTTCCATAAATGGATATGAAGCTTATGATTTCAGGTAAATCGTGTTAGTGGATCTGAATGTTCAGACATGGCATGTTTGTCATGCAAATTTTTTTTTTAGATTCTGCATAGGAGAAGAGGTCATCAATAGAAACAGTAGACAAACCCTTTGAAGGGAACCAGTCTCCATAAAATGCATTGAATCTGCAGGTAGCATGTTATAGAACAGGAGATGCTGAGCAGATTGATATGTAATTTAAAAGGAACTGATTTAGTATAAATTATAATTTGCTCATTTAAGCCCTTCAGGACTAGGAGATTTTCCGATTTTGCATTTTCATATTTTACTCCCAGCCATACCGGAGCCATAACTGTTTTATTTTTCTGTTCACATAGCCGTATGGCGGCTTGTTTTTGCGGGGCAAGTTGTACTTTTTAATGGCACCATTTACATTACATACAATGTAGTGAGAATCAAGGCAGAAGTCAGCAACTTCCAGCACTCCATCTGTTGTGAAACCACAACTCCCAGCATGCACACTTGCTCAGTTGTTCTTGGAACTCTCACAGAAGTAAATGGAGCATGCTGGGAACTGTAATTTCTAAACAGCTGGAGATTGGTGATCCCTGTACTAAGGATTAGTCAGCTCAGTTGTCTATGATAATGAAAATTACAGATATAGCATCTTCAACTCTGGGATTGTGCCAGTGTATGCTTGACAGGTGGCACAAACCCACTGGGTGGAAGTAAATGATTTTCAGAGTTGTTCTAATCATGGCCTGGAGACAGCCCTGTAAAGTAATCCTGTACAGATGGGAACATGAGCCAAACAATAATCTGTCCCTAACTGCATTCATGAAGTTCCTGTGTGTGACTGTGAATAGGCGTGATGTTTTTTTAATGAAATTCAGCTTATATATTATGTGTGGCATGTAGAGAGATATAATATATATACACTGCTCACAAACAGGGATTTTTGGCTTGTGGGTGAAATTTCAGGATGAACCTAAAATGCACTCTAACCTTTACAGGTGAACTTAACTTTTGATTGCACATGTCCAGCTGTTCAATGTTTCAGTTTTGCACAACTTGCTGTTCTCTAACAAGGAGCTTAGGCTACTTTCACACTAGCGTTTTTTGCGGATCCGTCATGGATCTGCAAAAACGCTTCCGTTACAATAATACAACCGCATGCATCCGTCATGAATTTATCCGATTGTATTTTGTCTTCTATAGCCATGGCGGATCCGTCTTGAACATCATTGAAAGTCAATGGGGGAAGGATAAGTTTTCTATTGTGTCAGACAAAACAGATCTGTCCCCATTGACTTACGTTGTGTGTCAGGATGGATCTGTCTTGCTCCGCACACCACATCGCGGACGAAAAAACGCTGCTTGCAGCATTTTTCTGTCCTCGATGGGGATGCAACCAAACGGAATGCATTTTGGTGCATTCAGTTTTGTCCCCATTGACAATAAATAGGGACAAAACTGAAACTTTTCCTTCCGCTATTGAGACCCTATGATGGATCTCAATAGCGGAATTGAAAACGCTAGTGTGAAAGTGCCCTTAACGGAAAAATTCATAAAAGGTGTTTGATCCATGAATCGCCCAATACATTTTCTGGTTCAATCAGAATTGGTATTTAAAGAATTCTCCTCATCCTGCTGTTCACATTTTGACATCATGAGACCAAGACGACACCTAACAATTGATCAACAGTACCTCGCCATTGCGAGGCTTCAAGAAGGATGTTCACTGAGCTTAGAGTGTTACAGAGTGTCATCAGCAGGTTGCAACAGAGATAAAGAGGGACAGGAATAGTCACAGAAAGGCATAGATGTGGACATCCTTTGGCCACATCCCACACTGATGACCGCTTCATTGTGAACAATGCCCTGCGGAACCGGATGATGAATGCCACTCAACTCCAAGCACATTTAAGCAAGGTGAGAGGCACCCAAGTGTCACGTTAGACCATTCGACACCCTTTTACATCAGTGTGGTCTGTGTGCTAAAGAACCTGCAAAGGTACCTGACCACGCCACCAAGCACAGACGCCATCGTCTTTCATGTGCCAGGGAGCATCTACGCTGTACGAGGGACCAGTGTGCCTCAGTGCTGTTCACTGATGAAAGTGGATTCATGCTGAGCAGAAATTATGGCCACCAACAATGTTGGAGACGTCAAGGAGAGTGCTATGCATCATCCACTGTTGTCACCAGACAAGCCTTTGTTGGTGGTGGTGGTGGTGTTACAGTGCGGGCAGGTGTGTCTAGTCAATACAGAACTGCGCTACACTTTATGAATGGTACAGTGACAAGCCCATACTACTTCAATAACATTATTAATCCAGTCATTGTGCCTCTGCATGAACAACACAGGCCTAATTTCATCTTCATGATTGACAATGCGCCAGCTCATCAAGGTTGCATTATTAGGGAACGGCTGCTGGAGACTGAGGTACCTCAGATGGAGTGGCCTACACTTTCTTCAAACCTGAATCCTATTGAAAACCTATGGGATCAGCTGAGTCGCCATGTAGAGGCTCGTAACTCTGTACTCCAGAGCCTTAATGACCAGAGGGCCACCCTTTAAAAAGAGTGCGATGCCATTCCTCAGAAGACAATAAGTAGACTTGTTAACAGGATGAGATATCAATGTCAAGCTGTTATTGATGTTCAAGGCATCACAAGTTATTGAGACATTGACATTTTTTGTGGTGGTATACCCATCACTGTTGTTGGCTTTTGTTTCAATAAATTGTTTCAGATGAGGAAATCACCATTGTATGCTTCTACTTAAATGCCCTACTTTCATGATATAACATCACTGAAAGCCAAGTATCCCTAACTTTTTGTGAGGTGTGTATGTACACAGAAGGCTGTCAACTATTGTGTATGGCTTGAGTTATCGGGCCTCTCACTGTGTCTTCTAGTATAGTGCATATGCACCCCCCAAATAAATAAGTGTTTGCAGAACAATGTAGAAGAATACAGCATATGACACTGCGGCACTATATTGGAAAAGTTGTCAGCCACTGTAGTGAAAGTGAGGCAAAGCTCTCAACTGTAATTTATATGGAGCAGCCACATTGGAAATAGACCGATCCAGTGGCATCACATCATAACCACTATGAGTTGTGACATCATAGCTCCCCCCTTCCCCTCAATTTCTATAAAGTCCAGTGTATGGGGAGGGAGGGGAAATTCTGCTGGCGCAAAGGAAGGAAGAGAGCATCAATAACAGAGGAGTCCAAGAGCAGAAGCAGAAGAGTGGTGTCTGCAGAAGAAGAGCGGTGGTGGCAGCAGTAGTGACAGACCATAACAGGGAAGATGAGAACAGTAGTGAGAGAGAGAGACAAATAGCTCACCTACCTGGAAGAGAACAGGTCAGAGCTATTAGAGAAAAGTCTCCATCCATCCAGAAGAAAGCATAGCCTGTAGACATTATCCTATGAAAGGCCCCATCCTTGAGAGAAAGGACTGATGCCACAGTTGAGCTATAAAACTGTATGTAGGCTAACAATAGCCTATACATGAGATATATAAACGGGCTGTTTACAGGCAGAAGGGTTACACAGTAAAAGAATACTTTATTAGTGAGCTGGAGCGTAATTGGCCTCAGATTATTTAAAAAAAAAAAAAAACGTTTGCAGGCTGAAAACTGCCCCTCCAAACAAGTGGACAATCGATTCTAAAGTAAGTTGCATGCAACAGTTAAAGGGCAGTAATCCAACATATTTGTTAAAGGGCCAGCTGCATTTAGCCAGGATTTGGGGAGTACTATCTCTTGTGCAGAGAACACCTTAATCGATGTGAGGAGACTTATAGGCCATACGTTCTCCTCTGGAATTCTGGGAAGAAAGGGATTCAAATCAGCTCTTAACAAGCTTTGCCTCTAATGCCACCAGATGTAAGGCAGCTATCCTATAAGTCAGTGTTCGAACCTTTAACCCCTTAGTGACCACCCATACGTGTTTTTACGGCGGTCACTAAGGGGCCTTAGGCTGGCCCGCCGCTTTTTTACGGCAGCCCAGTCTAAGCGCTGCATGGGTCCCCGACACTCACATGAGAGCCGCTGCCCTGCTCTAACAGTCTGGACCGGCAGAAGTGCCGATTCGGACTGTTTAACACTACATGCGGCGGGCAATGGTGCCTGCTGCATGTAAAGTGCTGACAGAGGGAGCGGACTCCTTCTGTCTCCCGTCGGCACCCCGCAAATGCGATTGCGGCGTGCCGGTGTGTGTGAAGGCTGGCAGGGCTCTGATATAGACCCCAGACCAGCCTTCAGTAATTTCCAGCAGGCTGCGCCTCTCTGGCGCAGCCTGCTGGTCAATGTTAGAATAGCATTGCCATTAAAATACAATGCTCAGGGATTGCCAACCTGCGGCTCTCCAGCTGTTGTAAAACTACAATTCCCACCATGCCCTGCTGTAGGCTGATAGGTGTAGGCAGTCTTTGCATGCTGGGAGTTGTAGTTTTGCAACAGCTGGAGAGCCGCAGGTTGGCCATCCCTGCACTATAGGTATAATGCATTGCATTTTAAAAGCAATCAAAATACTATCTGTTACAGTCCCCATGAGGGGCAAGCACCCTGAAACAGCAGTCTGCAGATGAGGTGCTGGCTTATTTAATATCCGAGTCATGTCTCAAGGCCTATTTAAAAGGTCAAACATTGACTTATAGGATAGCTGCCTTACATCTGGTGGCATTAGAGGCAGAGCTTGTTAAGAGCTTATTTGCATTCCTTTCTTCAGCGAAAGCCAGGGATATCTGCTATTACTGTACTCCAGGGAAAGCAACTGCCAGCTATTCTGTACTAATTGCCATTAAGAAAAGCAATTACTAACTATAATGTAGCATTTTCCATCAGAGGAACAAAGTCCCAGCTAAGTATGCCAGTTGCTTCAAGGAAAGGGAGTTCCTATAGTAGTGCGTCAAGTTCGTCAAATATTATTATGGTCAGCTACAGCATTTTATGGAGAAAGGGAGTTTTAGCAGAGGAATCCACTTGGTAGTGTTACTGACCCAGCGAATTGTGGATTGTAAAAGAGGAGAGAATATTTAAAAGAAGAAAAACTGCTACAAGAGAACATACAGTACAGACCAAAAGTTTGGACACACCTTCTCATTCAAAGAGTTTTCTTTATTTTCATGACTATGAAAATTGTAGATTTACTCTGAAGCCATCAAAACTATGAATTAACACATGTGGAATTATATAGATAACAAAAAAGTGTGAAACAACTGAAAATATGTAATATTCTAGGTTCTTCAAAGTAGACACCTTTTGCTTTGATTACTGCTTTGCACACTCTTGGCATTCTCTTGATGAGCTTCAAGAGGTAGTCACCTGAAATGGTCTTCCAACAGTCTTGAAAGAAGTCCCTAGAGATGCTTAGCACTTGTTGGCCCTTTTGCCTTCACTCTGCGGTCCAACTCACCCCAAACCATCTCGATTGGGTTCAGGTCCGGTGACTGTGGAGGCCAGGTCATCTGGCGCAGCACCCCATCACTCTCCTTCATGGTCAAATAGCCCTTACACAGCCTGGAGGTGTGTTTGGGGTCATTGTCCTGTTGAAAAATAAATGATGGCCCAACTAAACGCAAACCGGATGGAATAGCATGCCGCTGCAAGATGCTGTGGTAACCATGCTGGTTCAGTATGCCTTCAATTTTGAATAAATCCCCAACAGTGTCACCAGCAAAGCACCATCACACCTCCTCCTCCATGCTTCACGGTGGGAACCAGGCATGTAGAGTCCATCAGTTCACATTTTCTGCCTCACACAAAGACACGGTGGTTGGAACCAAAGATCTCAAATTTGGACTCATCAGACCAAAGCACAGATTTCCACTGGTCTAATGTCCATTCCTTGTGTTCTTTAGCCCAAACAAGTCTCTTCTGCTTGTTGCCTGTCCTTAGCAGTGGTTTCCTAGCAGATATTCTACCATGAAGGCCTGATTCACACAGTCTCCTCTTAACAGTTGTTCTAGAGATGTGTCTGCTGCTAGAACTCTGTGTGGCATTGACCTGGTCTCTAATCTGAGCTGCTGTTAACCTGCAATTTCTGAGGCTGGTGACTCAGATGAACTTATCCTCCGCAGCAGAGGTGACTCTTGGTCTTCCTTTCCTGGGACGGTCCGCATGTGAGCCAGTTTCTTTGTAGCGCTTGATGGTTTTTGTGACTGCACTTGGGGACACTGTCAAAGTTTTCCCAATTTTTCGGACTGACTGACCTTCATTTCTTAAAGTAATGATAGCCACTCGTTTTTCTTTACTTAGCTTCTTTTTTCTTGCCATAATACAAATTCTAACAGTCTCGGACTATCAGCTGTGTATCCACCTGACTTCTCCACAACACAACTGATGGTCCCAACCCCATTTATAAGGCAAGAAATGCCACTTATTAAACCTGACAGGGCACACCTGTGAAGTGAAAACCATTTCAGGTGACTACCTCTTGAAGCTCATCAAGAGAATGCCAAGAGTGTGGAAAGCAGTAATCAAAGCAAAAGGTGGCTACTTTGAAGAACCTAGAATATTACATATTTTCAGTTGTTTCACACTTTTTTGTTATCTATATAATTCCACATGTGTTAATTCATAATTTTGATGCCTTCAGTGTGAATCTACAATTTTCATAGTCATGAAAATAAAGAAAACTCTTTGAATGAGAAGGTGTGTCCAAACTTTTGGTCTGTACTGTAGTTTTAAATTAGTGGGGCAAAGGTTTAAAAGTAATATCAGGAAGTATTACTTTACTGAGAGAGTAGTGGATTCATGGAATAGCCTTCCTGCAGAAGTGGTAGCTGCAAATACAGTGGAGGAGTTTAAGCATGCATGGGATAGGCATAAGGCCATCCTTCATATAAGATAGGGCCAGGGACTATCCATAGTATTCAGTATATTGGGCAGACTAGATGGGCCAAATGGTTCTTATCTGCCGACACATTCTATGTTTCTATTTAAACTATATGTACGGATGTAGTAGAGTTACCACTCATGATTTATGAGACGTGTTACAATTGCTTTTCAATGGCTTATGTCTCAAGATAACGCAATGAGTTAACAGCTTGAGTGCTAACCCTGCTACATCTGTAGATATACCGGTATAGGAAGTACTTACAGTGAGGAGTTAAATACGCTCAGGTGGGAATAAGATTATTTATTCATGATGGTTCCTTGCTGAGATCTGATGAGTGCTTCATGGTCTAGATTGCAGAGGTAGCATAATATAAAAACTGATAAACTCCTGAATTACCACCTGGGATTATATATAGTTTATGGATGACAATTGTCCATCTACAGAATTTTTTAGTTATGATTCTAAGGCTGAAAAAACTGGTGGCTAGGGATATGGTATTTCTCTGTTTGTTTATTTTGAGCATCCGCTGTTAGTGTCAGGTGGGATGGGAGAAAAAGTACAACAGGCAGAATCCTACATTTTGAGTCCTATCAGAATTTACACTTTATTCTCAAATATCCTGTTTCAGCTCTATATCACAGAGCTCATTTATGAAGTGTTACTGAGTAGAAGGTTTATGAAAAGAAAGAAAAAGATCATTTGTTTTCAGATGAAGAGATGAAAGCCATTGGTTACCAATAAATTCCAAAGCTGATTTGATTTGTTTTAGTTGGAGTCGATGCACCTTTCCTTATGGTGGACATATAAAGACTTACTCTTACATCTTTGTAATTACCTTTCCTACGAATACCTTAAATTTACACCATGGACTTTTTAATTTTACCCATGTATGAGTAAATCTCTTAGAATGCTTTCACATGTGCCGTCTTGACCTTGAAGCCAATGTTAGAAGTGGATTGTGAAGGGACAGGAATTAGAAGTTAGTTTTTAGTTAAACCTTTCCTGTTTTTTTTTTTCTCTTAAAACTGTATAAAGAGTACCTGTGAAAGAACCCTAAAAGGGATGTCAGATGATTAATAAGTTTTTTGCAAAATGCTCACATAAATTCAAGATTTTTAAATTTTAATGCTCAGAGAAAATGTTCCTGTGTATAGATATTGTTACATTTGATTCCCCTCTCAGAATATTCAGCTAACTCAGCATAGAGAAGTTCTTCATAAGCATTTACATGATTACTTTACTTTCAATGCTGGTTCGGATTTGTCTGTGTCAACTCTATGCGAAACCCATAAAGTGGTCTTGAGGGGTTACTGTATCACTTTGGGTTCTGGGTTTAAGATGGACTTAACTCCTAAGATGTCTTAGGGTGAGCTAACAGTGTCTTGACACGTCTTTGACATCCATCCCCCCTAAATGGAACCTCAAATGTATTATTGGTGTTAAGGGTTATATGAAAGCATTAAAAAGGTTGTCTGAGCTAATTAAATATCTCAAACAACTGTTACAATGTAAAATAAAAACATAACAAAAAAAAATTATATACTCGTTTCTCCAGCGCTGTTCTCTGTGGTGCTCATCTGTTACTCCCACCGATGTTTGTTTTCTAGGCACGTCACTGTACATGTCACTGTCTACTGTGATGTGCAGAGTGACTTGCCTGGATTCAGCACCTCACTGCTACAATCAATCAGTGTCTTCACTTGTAGACCGCTGAGGACAGTGATTGGCTGCAGCGGTGATGTGCCACTGCTGGAAATCGAATAGCAGCAGGAGTACCAGAGGAGCGGCGAAAACAGTGCTGAAGAAATTTTAGAGTTATGAATGTTTATTTTTAATTATTTTTTCATTTTAGGACATTGGTGGGGGGTTTCTTAAAGGGGTTCTGCACTTTCATTTAACTGATCTATCCTCTGGATAGATCATCAGCTTCTGATCGGCGGGGGTCCGACACCCAGGACCCCCGCTGATCAGCTGTTTGAGAAGGCAGCCGCGCTCCAGCAGCGCCGCGGCCTTCTCACTGTTTACCGCCGGGCCGCCGGCCCACTGACGTCACGACTAGTATCAACTAGCGTAGGCGGGGCTAAGCGCTGTTCACTTGAATGGAGCTTAGCCGCGCCCACGCTAGTTGATACTAGTCGTGACGTCAGTGGACCAGCGGCCCGGCGGTAAACAGTGAGAAGGCCGCAGCGCTGCTGGAGCGCCGCTGCCTTCTCAAACAAATGATCGGCGGGGGTCCCGGGTGCCGGAACCCGGCCGATCAGAAGCTGATGATCTATCCAGAGGATAGATCATCAGTTTAATGAAAGTGCAGAACCCCTTTAAATTTTTAATTATCAGACAATCCTTTAACCGATCTGGCAAAGCACCTCAGAGATCATGCTGAACATATTGTTTCTCATGTCATAAGATGTAAAGTTGGATGCTCGGTCTATGACCCCACTTCTGTTTTAGGTGTTATCCATGAATATTATGTACTTCTTGCCAAATACTCTGCCATTCCTCCCGTCTGAGAGGGATAAGGTGTGAACCTCTTTATTAGAATCTTGCAAACTCCCCACGTAATCAAGGGAGTTGCCTGCTTCCCCATAACACCTATTTTCATTTACAAAATAACTAATGTTCTTAGAGGAGTTCTCCGGGAATGCTGTAAAATGGTCACTAGCAACCCAACCTAGAATCTGAATAGAATTGCTCACTTTATTACACTGCGCTGTGTACAGTACAGTGGTGAGTGACTGTCAGGATGCACAGCCTAACAGCATATCTGTCACGGCCATGGTTATGGTCGTGACTCCTGAACTGCAAGCTGTTGCCTGCGGTTTGGTTTGGTTGTTCAACCACAGGTGAGGGCCGCTAGTGTGCTGCCTTACTTGTGGTTGCCGCGGGCAACAAGTCATTTGGTATTGTCGCAGTATTGCAGCCTGAGCTAGCGCTAGGCAGCTTGCGGCAATGTTCATGCGGTTGCACCTAGCAACCTCTCTGTTAGGTGTGTGTGTATGTATGCACTTTGTATGTCTGGTGTGCACTAGAAGTTTATGTTTGGTGAGCACTGTGACACTTCCCTTCACTGTGGCTGCCCGTGGCAACGTTTGGATGTGTACATGTGGTGGCAGTGTCTCGGCCTTCTGGCTGACTCCCAGGACATGGTTGCCACGAATGTCGTTTCCTGCGGTAACAGCTGCAGTGTGATGTTCATTTGGAACACTTCCCCTTTAAGTGGTTTCACTTCCCTGGTTAGTGTTGGAAGGGTTAATTCCCTCTCCTGGGTGTGGGTGTGACTACTTGGGCCTATAAAGCCTCAGTGAATAGTGCAGTTCAGAGGGGTACTTCAGCAATGGTTAGCTGGAGCATCCTCCTGTGTATTCCATCTGCCAGTGGGGGCCACCCTTGTGGTCATAAGTTTATGTGATGTTCAGTTGATGTTTTCCTTTGTTATTTGGTGCAGCTATGGATCTGGGTTCCTGTGTGTGGATGTGTGTGTGCTGAGTTCATTTTGTATTGTGTGGACATCAGCTTGCCAGCACAGGGATCCAGTCAGCAAGGCTGTGGCAGGTGGCTGGAACTAGTGCAGTTCACCTGCCATATCCATAGGCCTGTTTGTGTTCCCCTCTTCCTTGCAGCTTGGCCAGTGAGACTCCTGTTCCTCCGTATCCAGAAGGAACAGGTCGTCTTACCCTACTCCTAGTTTAGGGATCCGAGGTTCCTGAGCATGGGCCCTCCTACCTTCAAGGTCGGCCCATGCAGCTAGGAGTTAGGGTCGGATTAGGGATGCGTTAGGAGGTGACCTGCTCCCTAATTCTGTCGTCCTGGCCGAGCAGCCATTAACATCTTCTGGCATCACACGGCTGAGGGTTTTCCCCATCCTCAGCCGTGACAATATCTCCCACAGTCTTTATTACTATCTCTTGTACAGCAGGAACTCGTCTCTACAATAGATAGAACTCATGCAATCCTCTGTGAGATATGCTGTCATGGATAAGAAGCCTGACAGGAATAGAGAGCAGGATCGCCTCCCTTTTCCTGTCAGGCTGCTCAGCCATGACTGTCACTTACCACTGTACTGTATGGAGCACAGTGTAATAAAGTGAGGCCTCTCATTCCCCTCACAGCTTGGCAACTGGAAGCAACCCACATATTCACATTTTAAGGCAATTTGCTAGCGGACATTTTAAAGAATTCCCAGGGAATCTGCTATTTATATTATTTAGTATTTTTTATGTCTTTTTGGAGATTCCATTATTCCTTCTTCTATGCTGCATTCTTTTATAACCTTGGTGCCTAAATCAAGAAAGGACCATTCAGTTTCCAAGAATTATAGGCCAATTGCCCTTCTAAACTCTGATTTAAAGGTCTTTGCTAAGATTTTGGCTAATTGCTTGAATCTTTATTGTCCCACCCTTATTCATAAAGACCAAGCAGACTTTGTTCTGTCTCAGCAAAGTGGAGGCAGTGCTAGAAGACATTATTCATGGATCAAACTGTCCTTTTCAGCTCAAATACTGAAAAAGTTTGTGAAGGCTTCCAGGCCTGCCATAGTAAGCTGTTAAGCCATGATTACACAAGTGCTTAGTAGGAAGTAAGAAGAATCTCCAAAGACTGCAGTAGTATACTCTTGCAGTCTATGGTATTAGTGGTAGAACAATTGCATGTTTAAGTCTCCTATAAGGACTTTAAGCGGTTGTCCACTTTTTTTTATATTGATGACTTATCCCCTGTGTCGGGAGTCTGCCCCCTGCCAATCAATCAGCTGTTTGAAGAGAAAGCAGTGCTCGTATGAGCACTGCATTCTCGAAATAGTTTATCTGCTCGCTGTTGCAACCGCAGCGGGGTGCAGGTGGAATTACAACTAAGCCATCCCATTTACTTCAGTTGGACGGCTCCTTCCTATTCACTTACGAGCACTGTCTTCTCTTGAAACTGCTGATCGACAGGGATGTATGTCCCCTCACCTATCTGATACTGATGACCGGAGGATAGGTCATCAATGTAAAATAATAAACATTTCTAATCACCCCCTTTTCCCAATTTTACATCTTAAAAAAAATTACTGTCCAAACTATTAAAATATAGTAAAAAAGTATTACTTTTACCCTGTAAATGTTATAACCGGTGGGGGAAAAAAAATGGTCAAATTCTTTTTTGGTCATATTGCACCCTGAAAAAAATGTTATAAAGAATGATGAAGAATTGTATGTACCCCACTGGCGTGCCCCACAAAAAAACAAGCCCTCACATAGCTCTATATAAAAAAAAAGTATGGGTGGCAGAATATGCTGATGTAAACATTATTTTTCAGGGTTTCATTTTTTAAAAGTAGGAAAATATAATATTAATATTTAACTTTGGTATTGTTCTGGTTGTACAGATCGCATAATAATGTCATGTTATCATTCGTAGTAGAAGGCTGTCAAAACAAAACCATATAACCAATGGCAGGATAGTTAGTTTTTTTTTGCATTTCATCAATCAATGAATTCATTTCCATTTTTTGATTCAAGATTAGATAAGCAGTGCCATTAAAAAGGACAACTTATGCCACAAAAACAAGCAATATGACTATATGAATGGAAAAGTAAAAAAAAAAAGTTGTGGCTCTTGGAAGACGGGAAGTAAAAAATGAAAATGCAGAAATGTCTGGTGCTGAAGTTTTTAATGGTTTTGATGGTATACAAATTCAAGATCTCTGGACCTGTGGCTGTCCAGCTGTTACAACACTACAACTCCCAGCAACACCTATAACTTCACAGTTGTAGTTTTTTAACAGCTTCAGAGCCGTGTGTTGGAGAACTGTGCCCTACATTATTAGAAGTTCATTTTGTGCAGTATAGTAGAAATTTCCAATTCTTTAATCATGGAGATCACCCTAATAACCATGCTTTAGAAATATGTTTTTGTGTTAATCAATGGCATATCTTCCTTTAGTAACTATGAAGAGGAAATGATGAAGCTGTTGATAAGTGTTGGCCCACTGGCGGTCATAGTTGATGCAGTGAGCTGGCAGGATTATCTGGGAGGTATAATTCAGCATCACTGTTCCAGTGGACACTCCAATCACGCTGTCCTAGTGGTTGGTTTTGATAAAACAGGTATGATAGACGCACATCTGTTCTACTGTCACTTTCATAAACTAACTTAGGGTACTTTCACACTAGCGTTTTTCTTTTCCGGCACTGAGTTCCATCATAGGGGCTCAGTACCGGAAAATAACTGATCAATTTCATCCCCATGTATTCTGAATGGAGAGAAATCCGTTCAGGATGCATCAGGATGTCTTCAGTTCAGTCACTGAATGGCGTTTTGGACGGAGGAAATACCGTAACATGCTGCGGTATTATCTCCGTCCAAAATTCCGGATCAGTTGCCAGAATGTATTGAAATGTATTAGTGCCAGATCCGGCATTAAAAATACCTCAACACCGGATCCGTAAAAATGTGAAAAAAATATATAACTAATCAGTTTCTCCGGATGACATACGGAGAGACGGATCCATTCTTGCAATGCATTTGTAAGACTGATCCGCATCCGGATCCGTCTACAAATGCTGTCTGTTTGCATGCAGATTGCCATTCCGGCGACTTAACTGCTTGCCGGATCGCTCTGCCGCAAGTGTGAAAGTAGCCTTAGGCTGAGTTCACACCAGTTATTTGATCAGTTATTGTGAGCCAATACCAGTAGTGAAGCCTACACAGAGATAAGGTATAATGAAAAGATATCCACCTATTATGTGTTTTTTTTGACCCGCGCCTAGTTTTGGCTCACAATAACTGACCAAATAACTGAAATGTGAACTCAGCCTTAGTGTTACATGCACACAAACGTATTTTGTTTCTGTGTCCGTTCTGTTTTTTTGGGGGTTTTTTTGCGGACAGGATGCGGACCCATTCATTTCAGTATGTCCATTTGGTAGCCCCGCAAAAAAAATAGAACATGTCCTATTCTTGTCCGTTTTAGGCATTGTTACAATGGATCCGCAAAAAAAAGAAAACGGATGGCATACGGATGTAATCCGTTTTTTTTTTTTTTTTTTTTTTACGGATACGCAAATTGCAGACTGCAAAACACATACAATTGAGTGCATGTAGCCTTAGAGGGTGATGACCTATTTTCAGGATCAGTGTGTTTTGCACATTTATTTTTTCTTTCCATAATTTTGTCTTGTTTACAGGTGACACCCCTTACTGGATAGTGAAGAATTCTTGGGGTACATCTTGGGGTGTAGATGGATATGTACATGTTAAAATGGGGGAAAATGTGTGCGGTGAGTTTTATTTTCATAACTAATTATATTAACAACAAAAATTTTGCTTAATGGAGAGTCACAAAAAGAGGGCCTGATTTTATTTTTATTTTTCTCTAGAAACAGTATTGCAAATTATTGTCTGGTATTGCAGTGTACCTTAGCCTATTAATGAGGAATGATGGATATACAGGTCCTTCTAAAAAAATTAGCATATTGTGATAAAGTTCATTATTTTCTGTAATGTACTGATAAACATTAGACTTTCATATATTTTAGATTCATTACACACCAACTGAAGCAGTTCAAGCCTTTTATTGTTTTAATATTGATGATTTTGGCATACAGCTCATGAAAACCCAAAATTCCTATCTCAAAAAATTAGCATATCATGAAAAGGTTCTCTAAACGAGCTATTAACCTAATCATCTGAATCAACTAATTAACTCTAAACACCTGCAAAAGATTCCTGAGGCTTTTAAAAACTCCCAGCCTGGTTCATTACTCAAAACCGCAATCATGGGTAAGACTGCCGACCTGACTGCTGTCCAGAAGGCCATCATTGACACCCTCAAGCAAGAGGGTAAGACACAGAAAGAAATTTCTGAACGAATAGGCTGTTCCCAGAGTGCTGTATCAAGGCACCTCAGTGGGAAGTCTGTGGGAAGGAAAAAGTGTGGCAGAAAACGCTGCACAACGAGAAGAGGTGACCAGACCCTGAGGAAGATTGTGGAGAAGGACCGATTCCAGACCTTGGGGGACCTGCGGAAGCAGTGGACTGAGTCTGGAGTAGAAACATCCAGAGCCACCGTGTACAGGCGTGTGCAGGAAATGGGCTACAGGTGCCGCATTCCCCAGGTCAAGCCACTTTTGAACCAGAAACAGCGGCAGAAGCGCCTGACATGGGCTACAGAGAAGCAGCACTGGACTGTTGCATGTCATTCAGAAATCAAGGTGCCAGAGTCTGGAGAAAGACTGGGGAGAGGGAAATGCCAAAATGCCTGAAGTCCATTGTCAAGTACCCACAGTCAGTGATGGTGTGGGGTGCCATGTCAGCTGCTGGTGTTGGTCCACTGTGTTTTATCAAGGGCAGGGTCAATGCAGCTAGCTATCAGGAGATTTTGGAGCACTTCATGCTTCCATCTGCTGAAAAGCTTTATGGAGATGAAGATTTCATTTTTCAGCACGACCTGGCACCTGCTCACAGTGCCAAAACCACTGGTAAATGGTTTACTGACCATGGTATTACTGTGCTCAATTGGCCTGCCAACTCTCCTGACCTGAACCCCATAGAGAATCTGTGGGATATTGGGAAGAGAAAGTTGAGAGACGCAAGACCCAACACTCTGGATGAGCTTAAGGCCGCTATCGAAGCATCCTGGGCCTCCATAACACCTCAGCAGTGCCACAGGCTGATTGCCTCCATGCCACGCCGCATTGAAGCAGTCATTTCTGCAAAAGGATTCCCGACCAAGTATTGAGTGCATAACTGAACATAATTATTTGAAGGTTGACTTTTTTTGTATTAAAAACACTTTTCTTTTATTGGTCGGATGAAATATGCTAATTTTTTGAGATAGGAAATTTGGGTTTTCATGAGCTGTATGCCAAAATCATCAATATTAAAACAATAAAAGGCTTGAACTACTTCAGTTGGTGTGTAGTGAATCTAAAATATATGAAAGTCTAATGTTTATCAGTACATTACAGAAAATAATGAACTTTATCACAATATGCTAATTTTTTTAGAAGGACCTGTATACGTCATAATCAGGTGTTAGATCTCATGGGCACTGCCCAGTGTCCACACAAGATTATGGCAGGAGCTCAGCTGTAATACATTTAATTAAATTAAGAAATTTGATTGATTTTATTATTTTTTTAATGCTAGACGCATCAGGTAGTTATGCACCAGAACAGCAGCTGCAGGTGCCCTAAATTCAACTGTATTGCCACCGCACTCCGGTATTGTTAGCCCCGCCCACTTCTGTTGTCACTGACTGCTTGTGCTTGTGTTGGACCTGCCTACTTGTGGTGCCCTGCCCTTCTGTCAGTTTGGACTTGCCTACAACATGGGGCTTTTTTAACTTTTTTTCCCGGGCCACTATATAACAATGGCGAGATTGCTGTTTTGATTGCAAAAGGAGCTGCAAGGGCAGTACTAGAGTTGGATTTATGTGAATTTTTGTAAGTACAATAATGCTTAGTTCTGAGAGGTGGAAGTCACATTACTTCACTATTGGAGGCTGGTGTCCCCACTGCTTTCTACTGCAGAGAGCGTTCTATGTGAGAAGAATCTGGACATCAGTAACATGGAGTTTCCAGTTTCCAGTAGCAATCTGTGATGCACAGAAATGCAATCTGATCCTGGAATGATGATCATTTATGCAGATACTTTGAAAAGTTCTCAGCTGAGGGTGTTGACCTGGTATCTTAAAGGGGTTGTTTAACTTTTAGATATTGACCTCTCTTCTGGACAGGTCATCAATATCAGATCAGTGGGGGTCTGATACCTGCCACCCCCACTGATCAGCTGTTTTCAGCAGACACTGGAGCCTTCTCACTGCGTCTCTGCCCACGGCTGATCGGTGGAGGTGCCAGGTGTCGGACCCCCACCAATCTAATCTTAATGACCGTATACATAGCAAGGTTATCAATATCCAAAAGCTGGACAACCCCTTTAGGTGTAGCTCTCAGATTGCACTAGTTGACTTTTGTATTTTAAGACTGGTTCGAAACCTGCCCAACTTTAGTGATTGTACTGCGCCTGAGAACTTCCATTGTTTCAAATACCTCCGGTGTAGCTTTTTTTTTTAGATACACTAATCACTAAAATTTAGATATTACTAATCTGAATCATTTGTTTAGTTGTCTTGGAATTCATATTGGTTAGAACAATTAACATTCTCGTTCTTCTTCTTACACTTTTTCCAGGAATAGCAGACTTTGTGACCTTCCCAGTGATGTGACGTAGATGAAAACCAGGAAAAACACAAATCCATTAAACAGATGCAGTTTTTCTTGTTGGCAACATTGAATGGCATGAGCAATGTCTTGGGTGTCCCTCAAAAGTTTGCCTCCTACAGGACATCCAGACAATTGCAAGTTAAATATCAAGATACTGTATATATAGACTTGAGATGAACTTCGCAGATCATCAGAAATATAGATTAAGTTCTGTAAGGAATGTGAAGCTTTCTCACAAATGTCCAATGGCAACCAGCGATCTGACACTGAGGAAATGTTTCAGTGGCCTGTGGAATTAAAACATTGGATGCTGTGGGATTTTAACAGTCTTGCTGTTACACAGTGAACAAAAGGGAAGCATGTACACATACTTTGAATGTTTATTACAGCAAGATGAAGCCAGGTCTTTTATACACACTATATATTAGATAGTACTTGGAGTGATCAGCAATTAATTGTCTTTTGTGGACCAAAAGCAGACTGATATAACTAAATATTACTTCTGTTTTATATATAGAATTTCAAATTTTTTAAAGACTCTATATTATGACTATTACAAACTGAGCTCTGTCTCAAAAGGAAAATATAATGCAATATAAATCTCTCATACATAAATAACAGGTATATCAACATAATAAACTCTTATGGCCCCATAGACTTTATGCTGTTGTTGGCCAAACCTGATTTTTACTTTGTGACAAACCCAGACCATTAAAACCACCTGTCTAATATTGTGTAGGCCTGCTTGTGCCACCAAACCAGCTCATACCCATCGAAATATGACAGCACAATATCTCTGAAGGTGTCACGTGGTTTCAAGATATTAGCAGGAGATCCGAGATTACGAGGTGGACCCTAAATGGGCCAGACTTGTTATTACAGGACATCTCAGTTGGGATTATAAACTGGGGAATTTAGAGTGGTTTATTCACCCATGTCACAGCAATATTTCACCTCTGTCATAGTAACATAGTAACATAGTACATAAGGCCGAAAAAAGACATTTGTCCATCCAGTTCGGCCTGTTATCCCGCAAGTTGATCCAGAGGAAGACCCCTCTCTAGTAGCTATAGCCTGTCCATGGCCCTCTTGAATTCCTTTATTGTACTCACCATCACCACCTCCTCAGGCAGAGAGTTCCATATTCTCACTGCTCTTACCGTAAAGAATCCTTTTCTATGTTTGTGTACAAACCTTCTTTCCTCCAGGCGCAGAGGATGTCCCCTCGTCACAGTCACAGTCCTGGGGATAAATAGCTGATGGGATAGATCTCTGTACTGACCCTTGATATATTTATACATATTAATTAGATCTCCCCTCAGTCGTCTTTTTTCTAAAGTGAATAACTCTAATTTTGATAATCTTTCAGGGTACTGTAGTTGCCCCATTCCAGTTATTACTTTAGTTGCCCTCCTCTGGACCTTCTCCAGCTCTGCTATGTCTGCCTTGTTTACAGGAGCCCAGAACTGTACACAGTACTCCATGTGTGGTCTGACTAGCGATTTGTAAAGTGGTAGGACTATGTTCTTATCACGGGAATCTATGCCCCCTTCTGATGCAACCCATTATCTTGTTGGCCTTGGCAGCAGCTGCCTGACACTGGTTTTTGCAGCTTAGTTTGCTGTTTATTAAAATTCCTAGATCCTTTTCCATGTCAGTGTTACTGAGTGTTTTACCATTTAGTATGTACGGTTGACTTGCATTTTTCCTTCCCATGTGCATAACTTTACATTTATCAGTGTTAAACCCCATCTGCCACTTATCTGCCCAAGCCTCCAGTCTATCCAGATTCCTCTGTAGTAGTATACTGTCCTCATCAGTGTAAATTACTTTACACAGTTTAGTGTCATCTGCGAAAATTGATACTTTACTATGCAAGCCTTCTACGAGATCATTAATAAATATATTGAAGAGAATAGGGCCCAATACTGACCCCTGAGGTACCCCACTAGTGACAGTGACCCAATCTGAGTGTGTACCGTTAATAACCACCCTCTGTTTTCTATCACTGAGCCAGTTACTTACGCACATACAGATGTTTTCTCCCAGTCCGATCATTCTCATTTTATATACTAACCTTTTATGTGGTACAGTGTCAAATGCTTTGGAGAAGTCCAGATATACGACATCCATTGATTCGCCGCTGTCAAGTCTAGAACTTACCTCCTCATAGAAACTGATTAAATTAGTCTGACATGACCGATCCCTCACGAAGCCATGCTGATATGGCGTTATTTGCTTATTTCTGTTGAGATGCTCTAATATAGCATCTCTCAGAAAACCTTCAAACAGTTTACCCACAACAGATGTTAAACTTACCGGCCTATAGTTTCCAGGGTCTGTTTTTGGCCCCTTTTTGAATATTGGCACCACATATGCCATGCGCCAATCCTGTGGGACATTCCCTGTCAGTATAGAGTCTGCAAATATCAGAAATTAGGGTCTGGCTATGACATTACTTAATTCCTTTAGGATACGGGGGTGTATGTCATCCGGTCCTGGCGATTTGTCTATTTTAATCTTTTTAAGTCGCTGATGTACTTCTTCCTGGGTCAGACAGGACACTTTTAATGGGGAATTTATTTTTGCATTCTGCATGTCATCTGACAATTTATTTTCCTCAGTGAATACATTGGAGAAAAAAATATTTAACAGCTTTGCTTTCTCCTCATCGCTCTCTGCGACTTCCCCCTCATTACTCTTTAAAGGGCCGACACCTTCAGATTTATACTTTTTAACATTTATATAATTGAAGAACATTTTAGGGTTAGTTTTACTCTCTTTGGCAATTAATCTCTCGGTCTCTAGTTTGGCCGCTTTTATTTGTTTTTTACATGTTCTATTTTTTTCCTTATAGTTTTTCAGTGCTTCCGTGCTCCCCTCCTGTTTCAGTGAATGATATGCTTTCTTTTTGTCATTTATTGCTTTCGTTACAGTTCTATTTATCCACATTGGTTTCTTTTTATTCCTTAACCTTTTATTACCATACGGTATGTACCTCTCACAATGAGATTTTAGGATGTTTAGAGGGAAATTACTGTAGAGTCAAGTGGTGAAGACACAACAGGCTCAGAACTGATAGACATAGTGACACAATGGAAGAATATATCCCAAAAAGGGGCTTGCATGTGTTTTTGTGTCTAGAAAAAAAAAAATCCTTTATAGGGAGAGGAATTACCAGTAGAAAGAGGGAGGTGCTCATGCCGCTCTACAGAGCACTAGTGAGACCTCATTTGGAGTATTGTGCTCAGTACTGGAGACCATATCTCCGGAAGGATATTGATACTTTGGAGAGAGTTCAGAGAAGAGCTACTAAACTAGTACATGGATTGCAGGATAAAACTTACCAGGAAAGATTAAAGGACCTTAACATGTATAGCTTGGAAGAAAGACGAGACAGAGGGGATATGATAGAAACTTTTAAATACATAAAGGGAATCAACAAGTTAAAAGAGGAGAGAATATTTAAAAGAAGAAAAACTGCTACAAGAGGACGTAGTTTTAAATTAGAGGGGCAAAGGTTTAAAAGTAATATCAGGAAGTATTACTTTACTGAGAGAGTAGTGGATGCATGGAATAGCCTTCCTGCAGAAGTGGTAGCTGCAAATACAGTGAAGGAGTTTAAGCATGCATGGGATAGGCATAAGGCCATCCTTCATATAAGATAGGGCCAGGGGCTATCCATAGTATTCAGTATATTGGGCAGACTAGATGGGCCAAATGGTTCTTATCTGCCGACACATTCTATGTTTACTGTTTAGGCTACTTTCACACTCGGGTTTGGTGCGGATCCTTCATGGATCTGCACAGACGGATCCGTTCACATTATACAACCATCTGCATCCATTTAGAACGGAGCAGTTTGTATTATCTGTAACATAGCCAAGACAGATCCGTGTTGAACACCATTGAAAGTCAATGGAGGACGGATCCGTTTTCGATTGTGTCAGTGAAAACAATTTCTTCAGACGGACACCAAAATGCTGCAATCAGCGTTTTTGTGTCCTGCCTCCAAAGCGGAATGGAGACGGAACGGAGGCAAACTGATGCATTCTGAGCGGATTATTTTCCATTCAGAATGCATTAGGGCAAAACTGATCCGTTTTGGACCACTTGTGAGACAAACAGAAAGCCAAAACGCCAGTGTGAAAGTAGCCTTAGGCAAAAGCACAAAATAAATTCTGCTCAGCTAAGCACTAACTGTATAGAACAGTCCTAGCGTCTGTTTACATAGTTTGTTAGGATGCAGGGTCATAACAAGTGCCTTTACATTGTTAGTTTAGTCGCTTGTCCCCTATACTGCATGCATGTTGTTGGCAGCACATCCCCTGTCAACACTGGGAAATGTACTGCTGACAAACAATAGTTTTTGCATACAACGTGATGGTGAGGTACTTAGGCAGCCTGATTGACCTTGTAGGTATATCAGCAAAGATTGCCTCAGACACACAGCCAAACATTAACTAACTTTGAAATGTCTGCGCCTAAAACATCAAAATATGAAAAATATATTCTCTTGGGGTCCATGCACACGTCCGCATAATAATGGGTCTGCATCCGTTCCGCAATTTTGTGGAACGGGTGCGGACCCATTCATTTCAATTGGGCCGCAAAAAAAAAGGACAGCACACTGCACTTGCATTCCGCAGCCCCGCAAAAAAATAGAGCATGTTCTATTCTTGTCCACAGACACGGACAAGAATAGGCATTTCTATAGGCATTAATTTATACTGAAAAAAAAAACATTTCCCGAACTCGGGTTCGGTTCCAAGTGGTACCTTCGAACTGAACCCGAGTTTGGGAAATGTTTTTTTTACAGTATAAACAATTTCTTTCAAAGGTGATTTTTATTAGGGTTTTTTTTTTCAATGTAAATTTACATTTAAAACATTGAAGTATGTTTATGTAAATACAAGCAATAAAGAATAATTTGTTAACATTTCCAGTTACATCAAAGTATTGGTAGTATGGTTTGAATGTAGCAAGAACTTAAAAAAAATATATCAATTTTGACTGTGAAATAATAGCAGTCAGTTGCCTGCACGCGTGTGTGTTTCAGGCCCTGCTAGTGCATAGTGTCACCAGCGCAACTCATATCTGGTGTCACGGTAGCTTGCATTTAAAAAAAAACAAAAACTTTTTTGACTGTAATATAATAGCAGTCAGTTGCCTGCACGCGTGTGTGTTTCAGGCCCTGCAAGTGCATAGTGTCACCTGCGCAACTCATATCTGGTGTCACAGTAGATTATATAAAAAAAAAAAACTATTTTGACTGTAATAGATTGAATAGCAGTTATTTGTCTGCAAGCGTGTGTCAGGCCTACAGCGTCTACTCTGCCAACTTCTGCCATTGCACAGTGCCACTCATATCTGGTGTCACAGTAGCTTGCACGCATAATACAACTAAACTAATCTAAAAAAAAAATGACAGGCCAAGGCAGGCCACCCCGCAGAGGCCGTCATGGTCATGGTGCTGTGATTCCCTTTGGCCCTAGAATAATGCCCAGTGTTCAGAGGCCACGTACCCTGAACTCAATAAGTTCTGAGGACATAGTTGACTGGCTAACACAGGACAGCCAATCTTCTACAGCTGCCACTCGGAACCTTGACGTACCATCCTCCTCCAGCTCAGCTTCGGGCACACCACAGCTGCTTCACTTGATCTGTCAGAGGAGTTATTTACACATCAGTTGGAAGAAATGAGTGATGCGCAACCATTATTGCCAGAGGATGTAGATAACAGGGATATGTCTCAGTCAGGCAGCATTAGACAGATGGACGTACGGTGTGATGATGATGATGATGTTGTACCCGCTGCTGCTTCCTTTGCTGAGTTGTCGGATACAAGTGAAGCAGTTGATGATGACGATGTGGATGTCACGTGGGTGCCCGCTCGAAAAGAAGAACAACAGGGGGAAAGTTCATATGGGGAGACAGAGAGGAGGAGGAGACGAGTTGGAAGCAGGGGGAGGTCGTCGCAAGGAGCTAGTGGCACAGTCAGACAGCATGTATCGGCACCCGTGGTCAGCCAGACAGCATGCCAATCAACGCATACTGTTGCCACCACCAGAATGCTGTTATTGCAAAGCTCAGCAGTGTGGCATTTTTTGGGTATGTCTGCCTCTGATAACAGCGATGCCATTTGCAACCTGTGCCAAAAGAAACTGAGTCGTGGGAAGTCCAACACCCACCTAGGTACAACTGCTTTGCAAAGGCACATGATCTCACATCACAAATGCCTATGGGATCAACACATGAGTACAAGCAGCACACAAACTCAAAGCCACCATCCTCCTACTGGTCCAGCAGCTTCAGCTACGTCAACCACTGCTGTCCTCCTTGCCCCCTCTCAACCACCCGCCACTCCGCCTTGAGCAGTTCCTGCTCATCTGCCCACAGTCAGGTGTCTGTCAAGGACATGTTTGAGCGTAAGAAGCCAATGTCCTAGAGTCACCCCCTTGCCCGGCGTCTGACAGCTGGCTTGTCGGAACTCTTAGCCCGCCAACTTTTACCATACAAGCTGGTGGAGTCTGAGGCCTTCAAAAAATTTGTAGCTATTGGGACACCGCAGTGGAAGGTACCCGGACAAAATTTCTTTGCACAAAAGGCAATCCCCAACCTGTACTCTATTGTGCAAAAGGAAGTCATGGCATGTCTGGCACACAGTGTTGGGGCAAGGATCCATCTGACCACTGATACCTGGTCTGCAAAGCACGGTCAGGGCAGGTATATCACCTGGGTAAACCTGCTGATGGCTGCCAAGCATGGGATGCGTGGCTCTGCAGAGGAGTCGGTGACACCGCCACGACTTGTAGGCAGGCCTGCTGCCACCTCCTCTACTCCTCCTACTCCATCCTCTTCGCTAACCTCCTCGTCTGAGTCCTCTTCTGTTGCTGCGTCTTGCTCCACATCAACTGCACCCCCCAGCTCCCCAGGGGCTATTCCACATCCCGGATACGACAGTGTCACGCCGTCTTGGGGTCGACTTGCCTGAAAGCAGAGAGTCACACTGGACCAGCATTCTTGAACGCACAGGTGGATCAGTGGCTGACTCCGCACCAACTGGAGATCGGCAAAGTGGTGTGTGACAACTGAAGCAATTTGTTGGCGGCATTGAATTTGGGCAAGTTGACACATGTGCCGTGCATGGCACATGTGTGTAATCTGGTCATACAACGCTTTGTGCATAAGTACCCAGGCTTACAGGACATTCTCAAGCAGGCCAGGAAGGTGTGTGGCCATTTAAGGCGTTTCTACACAGCCATGGCACACTTTTCAGACATTCAGCGGCGAAACAACATGCCAGTGAGGCACTTGATTTGCGACAGTCCGACACGTTGGAATTCAACACTCCTAATGTTCGACCGCCTGATGGCAAGAAAAAGCCGTCAACGAATATTTGTATGACCGGAGTGCTAAGACAGCCTCTGCGGAGCTGGGAATTTTTTTGCCACGTTACTGGATGCTCATGTGCAATGCCTGTAGGCTCATGCGTCCTTTTGAGGAGGTGACAAACCTAGTCAGTCGCACCAAAGGCACAATCAGCGACATCATCCCATTTGTTTTCTTCCTGGAGCGTGCCCTGCGAAGAGTGCTGGATCAGGCCGTAGATGAGCAGGAAGAGTTGTAGTCACCATCATCACCACCAGAAACAGCCTTATCAGCATCGCTTGCTGGACCTGCGGCAACGCTGGAAGAGGAGTCTGAGGAAGTGGAGTCAGAAAAAGAATGTGGCTTTGAGGAGGAGGAAGACCAACACAACAGGCATCCCATCCCAGGGTGCTCGTCACCTATCTGGTACCCATGGTGTACGTGGCTGGGGGGAAGAACAGACCTTCAGTGAGGACGAGGAACGGGACATGAGGAGCTCGGCATCCAACCTTGTGCAAATGGGGTCTTTCATGCAATCGTGCCTGTTGAGGGACCCTTGTATAAAAAGGCTGAAGGAGAACGACCTGTACTGGGTGGCCTTGCTACTAGACCCCCCGGTATAAGCAGAAACTGCCTGAAATGTTACCAGAAGTCGGAAAGGATGCAGCAGTTCCAAAATAAATTAAAAAGTATGCTTTACACAGCTTATAAGGGTAATGTCACAGCACGACTGGAATCTAACAGGGGAAGAGGTGAAAGTAATCCTACCACAATGACGCCGGCAAGGATAGGACGCTTTACAGACGTGTTGTTGATAGAGGACAAGCAGAGCTTTTAAAGTCCTACGCATCGATACAGCACTTCGGGGTCCACCCTCAGAGAACGACTCGACCGACAGGTAGCAGACTACCTCGCCTTAACTGCAGATATCGACACTCTGAGGAGCGATGAACCCCTTGACTACTGGGTGTGCAGGCTTGACCTGTGGCCTGAGCTATCCCAATTTGCAATAGAACTTCTGGCCTGCCCCGCTTCAAGTGTCCTGTCAGAAAGGACCTTCAGTGCAGCAGGAGGTATTGTCACTGAGAAGAGAAGTCGCCTAGGTCAAAAAATTCTAGATTACCTCACCTTTATTAAGATGAATGAGGGATGGATACCGAAGGGACTGACAGTGGGCGATACATTCGACTAAAAAAGGCCTGATGAGATGAGCTGCCTTGGGCTAAAAATGGTCCACACTCTGCTGTATTTTGCCGGATGATTTGCGTGACTTATCCGCTACCAACTAGGGTTCAAGCCGCAATGTTTTAGGGCACTTTCCGCCTGGGAAACATACATTTTTCTGGCCACTGCTGCAACAGCAGCTGCAACAATACCTGATTTTTCAGGCATGTGTACATGCCTAATTTTTCTGGCCTCTGGTTCTGCATTGTGGCTGCAAAATACAAACCGTGTGCTCCACTCACCGGAAATAGCAGAAATGGGATGCGCATCTCAGCCCTATAAAGAAGGTGATATTTTAAATATGCACAGCGCATCTATCTTCAGGACATCCACCACTACACAAGCTCCTCTGGCCATCAATACAGCCATCTAATGTATACATCAGCCTTCCTGCCATCCACACCACCTATGTCACCATGGGATATGTAAGAGGTCTTTTGACTGCAATCAAGTTCTTTATGTGATATTGGGGTAACGATATTCACTGAATTCAGTATCTTTTTTTATCCAAATCTGCCAGCAATATCTAGAGACATTACGTTTTGGATTATTATTTTGGTGATATCAACTGCATAAGTATGAATCTGATATATATATGCACCTAGTGTAACACTTCACATTATCTAAGTATTCCCATGTAAACAGATTTGGTGAATAAGTACTTGGTTGAGCATTATATACTATCAAAGTGCCTTACTATGTATCAATAGTAGATGTATGTATCAGTAGTAGTCATGTTGTTTAAATTATATATAACCAATAGAAATAATATATGGTCACACTGCAATAAACTATGTATAACTAATAGAAGGACAGGGCCACTGGTGAACAATTTGGTCTGTGAAGTTGAGGCCAATAAGTGCTTTACTCTATGTCAGTGACATTTGGACATATCGTATAAACTATATGTAACCTATAGACTGACTAGGCCTCGGGTGAACCAGTTGGCTATAGAACCAAGACAACTTGTGAATGACGTGGCTGATGGAGCTATTGGCTAGTTGAACTACCTATACCCAGTTTTGGGTGTATATCGATTTTTCATCTTGCACATCTAAGACTTATAGTTATTCCGTGTTGTATTTTGTTTCTTTACCCATTATCTCTCCCCTGATGAACCTTTACCTCGGGAAACACGTTGGAAGGTTTTAGGGTCATATGAGGGAGAGTTAGGGCAGGTACGAGACCACAGGCCATCCACCATCAGGGTGTTCCTGTGGGTTGAGGCACTAGTGAGGGTCCTCGTAGAGATAGCGTGGTCCCTCACGTGTCGACTTTATCAAGCCTTCACATCAGATTTAATCAAGGTGATAAAAAGATATGATGTTATAAAAATATTTAAGTGGGATTTGGAATAAACCAGAAATAGACTACACTGCTTTGTAAGGTGGCCCGGATGGGTGCTCTCAGCCCACAGATTCACCCAATCTATAAGCTGCAACAATATTTCAAAAGAAGGGCTGGGCACTCACTATATATGGAGTATGTGGTACTTTATTAGATAAAAATGCTATAATACTGATAAAATAAGCAATAACAATAATACTGATAAAAATATACTGCAATCAACAAATAGGTCTGGCCGGACTAAATAGTACCTTCACAGTAAAAACAATTAATTAATAAAACCAGAGTTCCAACAAAATGCAATGGTTATCCTTAAATCCAATGTCCAAAAATTTTGCATCAATAGACACAAGTCCAAAATTTCGTATAAATGATCATATGAAAAGAGTGGTATTATATTCAAGATATTCGATCCAATGTCCAAACATCTACATATAATCGTAGGTTATCTGAATTTTTGTATATTGATTAGTCTGTATAAGGACCAAGTTGCAACATCAAGAGAAAGGACTCTCTGCCGATTATATTCGTCGCAAAACGCTTCCATCTATGGTTATGTTGTTTACTCACAAAAAAGATGTCTGCAGGCGGATCCAATTGACAGTCCGCAGCGTCCCGCGTGGTGATCCAGATGCGATCCTCCGCTACTGCTTTATGCACGTGAGTATCGATTTTATTTGTGGAAATAGTAATGTGCGACTTCCCTCAGCAGTTTTCAAGGAATTTCGACAGCTGAAGTCCTTTACTTTAACAAGCTTTCACTTACTAGCGCCAGTACTTTCTTTCACAGTCCACAGCTCCACAAATGCATGTGATATGTCCTCAATAAGTTTTCTCCAGAGGAATTCAGAGCTGTAGAAGTTGGTGGTCCTTATGTTGAATGAGGGGGTCCAGTACCAAACGCGTTTTGGGGCTCTTAGTGGCCCCTTCCTCAGTGGTCAACCACTGAGTCTGATGAGTCTCGATTTCTGTTGAGACATTCAAATGGTAGAGTCCGAATTTGGCGTAAACAGAATGAGAACATGTATCCATCATGCCTTGTTACCACTGTGCAGGCTGGTGGTGGTGGTGTAATGGTGTGGGGGATGTTTTCTGGGCACACTTTAGGCCAATTTGGCCCAATTGGCCATCGTTTAAATGCCACGGGCTACCTGAGCATTGTTTCTGACCATGTCCATCCCTTCATGACCACCATGTACCCATCCTCTGATGGCTACTTCCAGCAGGATAATGGACCATGTCACAAAGCTCGAATCATTTCAAATTGGTTTCTTGAACATGACAATCAGTTCACTGTACTAAAATGGCCCCCACAGTCACCAGATCTCAACCCAATAGAGCATCTTTGGGATGTGTTGAAACGGGAGCTTCGTGCCCTGGATGTGCATCCCTCAAATCTTCATCAACTGCAAGATGCTATCCAAACAATATGGGCCAACAATTCTAAAGAATGCTATCAGCACCTTGTTGAATCAATGCCACATAGAATTAAGGCAGTTCTGAAGGCAAAAGGGGGTCCAACACCGTATTAGTATGGTGTTCCTAATAATTCTTTAGGTGAGTGTATATACTGCAAGAATTGACAATTATCTCATATGCATATCCTCGGATAGGTTAATTAGTGACCACCCTTTGCCTTCAAAAAAGCTGTTTTTGAAGGAACTCTGCAGTGCGATTCTTCCAAACATCTCGGAGAACTAACAACAGATCTACTGTGAATGCTTAATTCCTCAAATCCTTCTGCCTCTTCATATAATTCCAGATAGACTCAATGAGGTTGAGTTCACAGTTCTATGAGGCTATATCATTGCTTCCATGACTCCTCCCTTGTTCCAAAAATATTGATGCTTACATCTTGTTGAACCGCTGGCACATTAGCAGTCAATTTATACATTGAATTAGTGTGCCTCAGTATTAAAGTGTGGTGTAATATATCGCTGTCTGCATCTTGTTGAACTGCTGGCACATTCACAGTATATCTGTTACATTAATAATACAGTTACTGTACATTATGGCAACAAACAGTTGCCTGGGCCCTCCAAATGCACAGGCAGTGGCAACAATGTTGCTGTAGACGGCACAAGTATCAGCAGAAGAAGGGGTGGTGGTAGCAGCATCTGCCCAGAGCTGCCACTGTCATCCAGCGGTCGTCTTTTAACCAACAATCCAGCTGTACTAGAATGGCTAACTAGCTCTTCAACATCATCTCAGGTGACAAGAGATAAAGACAGCCAGGAATCAGTGGGTTCCTCTGACACCAAGGTTAGTTGGCATGGCCCAGAACCTGCCTATAGCTTTTACTGCTCCTTCTGCTAGCCAGCTCTGCTCTGCTTTTTAGCAAGGATAAGCTTTATTAGGACAGTTAGCAGTTACAGGCCAACAAAGACTTGGAGAAGAGGCCCGCAACAGACTTGGCGTGCACCTACCAATAATGACATTCGGGTGAGAGCACATGTTGCAAGAGGTTAGGGATGTGCGTAAGAGACATGTGATTAAATTAGTGAGGAAAAATTGATCTAGATAAAGACGTAGCCGATTGCACATGGGGGCCGGGTAAAGAGGGAGCCTCATCATCAAGAGTCGAGAATGGCAGCATACCCGTGAGACAGCAGGGTGGAAGCAGTGAAAGATCTGTAGCCAAATGCAGGAGGGGTACACCCACCGTCTACCACCCAGGAGACTACCTGTAAGGAACCCACTTGCAGTTCAGAGTTTCATAAAAGCAGGGGCAGGCAGGCATGCAGTTGTGGAGGAAGAATGCCACAATTGTCGATGTGGGGATTTTTTAGCAAGTCTCTGGGGGACGTTAGTGTGGCAGTATGCAGGATGTATGGGAAGAAGGTGAGGCGCGGCCCGGGTGCTAAACTTGGCACGATGGCCCTGCATGAACACAAGGCACTTCACCATAAAATTGTGTGGAAAATCCATGGCACACATTTAGTGTTACAGCCTGATGCAGCAACCGCTGCATCTCTCACCGACCAGCACCCCCTGTCCAGCAGTCAGGGCTCGACAATGTCAGCAGAAGGAAGCTGTTGTTTCATCCTATTGACTTCAATGTTGTCTATTGCTCCTGATATCATGAGATATTAGTGATTGATGCACTAAGTATTGTTGTGAGAACTTGCCAGTACAGGCCCCAAAAATTAGCCAATAGGCATTCACCTGACAGCACACAACTTCGTAGGATTCTATGGCTTGAGGGACATTAGGCGGTCACAGGATAAAAATGTAACTGTCAGCCAGTACAGGCCACAAAAATTAGGCATTCAACGGACATAAAAGGCCTTTTATGCCGCTGTATTTACCTAAGACAGGGACCATGATTCGTTCTGGGTGGTGGCGGATATTTGTGGGCTGTCATGAGGAAATTCAATCAAACGTGGTCGACTCGTAACATGTGTTAAATTCCGCCAAGATCGATGGCTCATTCATTTTTAGAAATGTGAGGTAGTCCACACTGTGGTGAGGTAGGCAACTGCGCTTATCGGTCACGATCCCCCTTGCTGCGCCGAACGTCCTTTCGGACAGGACACTGGATGAGGGGCAAGCCAAGAATTCCATGGCAAATTGTGCCAGCTCTGGCCACAGGTCAAGCCTGCACACCCAGTAGTCCAGGGGTTCATCACTTCTCAGAGCATCCACTCTGTGTTAACACAATGTAGTCGGACACCTGTCGGTCTAGGCGTTCTCTGAGGCTGGATCCAGAGGAAGACTTCGATCGGTTGGCTGCAAGAATGATCTCATATGCGAAGTGACCAACACATCTTCAAACCGCCCTCTTCTTGCATGCACTGTTGGATTGGTACAGGGGGTGTGTGGTACTGGCAATGGTGGTGGGTGATGTGAATGGTTGGGGTGGTGCATTCCGTGATGGGTGTTAGTGGGGGGGGCTTCAGTCTGATTTTGGTGGTGTGTGTGTAGGTGCAAGTGGAAGGGCTTCAGTCTGATTGTGGTGGTGTGTGTGTTGTTCTCTCTGGTTTTCCTGCTCAATCTTGATCTTACTATTTTTGGGACCCGCACTTGGGTTCGGTTATTTGGTCCAGGCCTTGGGTCCAATTTTGGGATCCCATTTTGGGTGTTCTTCATTGTATGATGATAGATTTCTCAATCTTTTTTCATGGTTTGGCATTTTGTATGAGTTCTCATTTGTGGTTTGTTTTTTTGGTTATTTGGGGTCTAGTGTGTCCTATTTGCTGTTTTGGTGGTGGTGGGGTGGCGGCCCCGTATCGAGTGGCGGTAGAGGTGCTGGTAAGCAGCCGGACGCCTACCGCGAGTCGAACGGGGGCAGCCACTCCTGGGGGGGGGGGGGTGGTTTATAGGAACCCGAATAGTTCGAAATCGGCGTTTAGGCCTCCCGGTATGATTGTATTGAACTCAAATATGAATTTTGATTTGATTCGGGACATCTTGGCTACGTGGTTTCCTCCTCTCCAATCTGGTTTTACTTTTTCCAATGCTGCAAACGATAATCCTGATGGGTCTTGGTTGTGGTGTGTTTTAAAGTGTTTGGATAGTGAGTGGGTTTCGAAACCTTTTTTGATATTGTTTATATGCTCTGATATTAGTTTTTTTAGGGTTCTTTTTGTTCTGCCGATGTATTGTTTTTTTACAGGGACAGGTGATGATGTAGATTAAGTTTGTGCTGCTGCAAGTGAGAAATTCCTTTATTTCATGTTCTAGTGTTGTGGTGGTGGCCTGTACTTTCTCAGTTTTTTTTTCTTGAATGAAGTGATTTTGCAGTTAGGGCATTGGTTGCACCTATAGAATCCTTTGAGTTTTTGCCATGTGTTTATTGTGAAGTTTTGTTTTTTCTGTTGTGTTTTAACGGAGGGCGCAATTTTTAGACCTAAATTTGGGGCTCTTGTGTATATGATGTGTGGTTTTATGGAGATGGAGGGGCCTATCATTTTATCTTTTTTGATCATTTTTTCAATATTTTTATGTTGTGTACTGAAAGGTAATATCAGTTTTGGGGTTTCGTTTGTTTGTGTTTTCATTTTTGTTAGCGGGGTTCTCGTTAAAGAAGGAGGTTCTATTTTGTTTTCTTACCTTTGTGAGTGATGTCTCAATGTTGGTTGGGGGGTATTCTTTTTCGATAAATTGTGCCTTTAGGGTCTGAGCCTCTTTCTCAAATGTGTCGTCTTTAGTACAGTTGCGTCTCAGGCGTCTGAATTGGCTCTCTGGTATGTTGTTGAGCCATCTAGGAAGATGGCAGCTGGAGTAGAGGATGAAGCTATTTTTTGTTGTCGGTTTGTGGAAGGTGCAGCATGTCAGTTTGTTATTTTCTACTTTGATGTTTAGATCTAGGAATTCTATCTCGCTTTTGTTTACATTGGCTGTGAATTGTAGGTTTATTTGGTTGTTGTTTATTTCTTTCAAGAATTTTTGTAAATCAGTTTCTCCTTTCTGCTGGATGAAGACCACGTCGTCAATATATCGTTTCCATAGCACCAGATCCGTCCCAGTCGGAGCTGTATATGTTCATCCTCCCATTGTGACATAAAGAGGTTTGCATAGCTGGGGGCGAATCTGGTGCCCATGGCTGTGCCCCTGGTCTGTAGATAGTAGACGGAGTTGAAAGAGAAATAATTGTGTCTTAAAATCAATTCAACACCTTCAGCTATGTAGCTTATTTGTTATTTTTGGAATTCATTGCTTTTTTCTAGCTGTGTAGTCATGGCTTCAATGCCGTGCTTATGTTCTATTATTGTGTATAAAGACTGAACATCACGGATGGCGAGGTGAGGGACTCCGTGCCAGATATCCTATCGAGTTTTGCTGACTTTTATCGCGATCTATACAGGTCACGAGCGGAGCACTCGGAGGTAGAATTGGAGGCTTATTTAGCGGAGATAGACCATCCGACTTTGTCAGTGGAGGATAGCCAGGTGTTAGAGGAGGACATAACTGTTGAGGAGATACGGGAAGCTATAGCAGACCTGGCAAATGGGAAGGCCCCTGGCCCTGATGGCCTGCCATTAGAGATTTATGCTAAATATGTAGATATACTTGGGCCTCAACTTAAGGTGATGTTCCAGGAGGCGTGGAGGTTGGGTAGGCTACCTGATTCGTTGTATGAAGCGACTATAGTAGTGCTTTTGAAGCCGGATAAGGATCCAGTGGAATGTGCCTCCTATCGGCCGATATCTTTGCTGAACCTTGACTATAAGATTCTGACAAAGATCTTCGCCAATAGGTTGAACAAGATGATAGCCAGCATAATACATAGTGATCAGACTGGGTTTATACCTGGACGCTCGACCTCTAGCAATATACGTAGGACTCAGGTCGTAGCCCAAATTGGTACTCAGGATGGTAGGCAGTGGGCCTTGGCTTCGCTTGATACCGCGAAGGCATTCGATTCGCTAGAATGGCCCTATTTGATGAAGGTAATGGAGAAGTTTGGCTTCGGTCCTGGGTTTCTGCAGTGGATTCGAGTATTGTATAAAAGTCCCAGAGCCAATGTCTTGGTGAATGGTACCACCTCAGCTTACTTTGATTTACAAAGGGGGACGAGGCAGGGTTGCCCTCTTTCCCCTCTCCTGTTTGCAATAGCCATTGAACATCTGGCTCTTCGCATTCGACGGGATCAAATATATGAGGGTGTAGAGCTGGGGGGGAGGGAGGACAGAGTGGGCCTATACGCAGACGATCTCATATTGTTCATCAGCAGGTTGGAGGTGTCTTTGCCGCGGGCGATCAGCATTATAGAGACGTTTGGGCGGTATTCGGGTTTGCATATCAATTGGACCAAGTCGGCGCTCATGCCTTTATGGAGCGCAGACTGGCCCAATGATTATCATAATCTGAAGATTGTAGATCATTTTAAATACTTGGGGATTTTCATTACCAAGGAGCCGAGGGAGTCGTATGCCAGAAATATTGCCCCTTTGGAATCTGTTTTTTCTAGCAAGTTTGCAGTCTGGAAAATGTTGCCTATATCTATTATGGGTCGGATTAACTTGATAAAGATGATCCTATTACCCAAGGGGTTATATTTATTGGAACATGCCTGCACTCCAATACCTAGGAATTTTTTTGACAGGCTTCACTCCTTAATGGTGCAGTTTATCTGGGGCAAGGCCAGACATAAATTAGCCTTACACACGTTACAGCGGTCCAGGTTGTCGGGAGGCGCTGCGCTCCCGGATTTTCACTTGTACTTCTTAGCGGGTCAATTGAAATTTTTAGCCGGTTGGGTTAATGGGCAGCCTCTTGTGAATATGGAATATTACCTGCAGCAGTACTTGGGGTTGTCCAGTTTATGGCCAGTGTTAGAAGGGGCAGGGTCGATATCGGGGAAACTATTGCAGATTCACAAGCTAGCACATCAGGTTTGGAAAGACTCCAAGTTGAGGCGTTATCAGGACTGGGCAGATGATATACCCCTGTGGGATAATCCGTTGCTTCCCCATCTACAGTCCATTGAGGGAACTCAGGTCTGGGCATCTTTAGGGATACATGCGCTGCGTGACTTGTATGAGAATGGCGTTCTCTGTTCCTTTTCCCAAATTCAGGAAAAATTTGGCCTAGAGCGCACCCAATTTTTTAGATACTTGCAGATCAGGCACGCCCTGCAGGTGCAGTTTAGGGATCCGAGCAGGGCCATCTCTTCATATCCCTTAATCGGTGTAGTTAAATCACAGGGACCTAGAGGTTTGATTTCAGCCCTTTATACTTATCTGCTGGGTTTGCGAATGTCCTCGCAACCCGTTCTAGCCGAGGCCAGGTGGAGGGGTAATATTCCTCATCTTACTGCAGAGGATTGGACGGAGGCGTTGGAGGCTGTCACCTCTGTGTCACCCTCGGTTAACAACAGACTGATACAGTTGTATATGTTGCACCGTAGTTACCTGACTCCTACCAGGCTGCATAAGATGGGGAGGATGCCTCAGCCTAACTGCCTTAGATGCTTGCAGACTAACGCGGACTTCTGGCACATGATGTGGGAATGCTCCCATATCAGATTATACTGGCAGGATGTCCTTAGAGTTTTGTCGTCACTGGGTATGGGCCCGATTCCGCTGTGTGCCAAGGTATGTCTGCTGGGTATATTTGACAATGACGGGTGGTCGCACTACAATAAAATACTACTCAGTGAATCCCTGTTTATGGCCCGCAAAGTGATTGCCCTTAAGTGGATGGCGGAGGATCTTCCTACTGTGGGTATTTGGAAAAGGCTAGTTAATCAGATCGTCCCGTACGAGAAAGTATTATATGTGAATAGAAAGTGCCCTGACAAATTTCAGAAAGTTTGGGGTTTATGGTGCGATTCTTCTTTAACCATTTCGCCCAATTCTGTAAGGTCAGACGACCCCTGAGCGGGGTATAGCGCCTCTAAGTGCTCTCCCACATACTTTGATTGTCCACACTGTGCTCATGAAGGAAATAACGACATCTGTATGATTGTATACTCTTTGTTTATTTTATTGTACTGTACTGTGTACTACTCCGGTATGTCTGCATTATTCTTGCTGTAACCTACTGCATGTGATCTTACGATATGCATATGTCTATGCCATATATGTGCCTTGTTACTCTTTTTCAATAAAACGAGTTTAAAAAAAAAAAAAAAAAAAGACTGAACATCTAGGGTTTCTAAGATCCAATTTGGGTTGTACTCTGTTTTCCATTATTTTGATTATCTGTGTACTGTCCTTTATGTATGTGTTTGTATTTTTAACAACTGGTTGGAGTAATCTGTCAATGTGTTGTGAGAGGTTTGATGTCAATGATCCTATTCCAGAAATTATCGGGCGGCCTGTTGGGTTCTCTAAACTTTTGTGGACTTTAAACAGTAAAATATCGGGAGTCTCTGTTGTGTATTTAGGATAAATTTTGCTTCCTGTTCTAATAGGAAATTGTTGTCTATTCCTTTCTGACAGTAGTCTTTCAATATCTGGACGTATGAGTCAGTAGGATCTTTGCTAAGTTTCTGGTATGTGGTGTTGTCTGACAGTAATCTTGAACATTCTGTTTCATATTGTACTTTGTCTAGAACTACACAAATGAATAAATTTAGACCACGGTATCTCCACAAACTCAATTAATTCTCAAACTCCTGTTAGAACCTCCACAGCAAACAGCTTGGACCATGAAATACCGGATCCATCACCCTACACAACCCCCCACACATTGAATATGCCTATAAAAACTATCCAAAAAACGCACCATTGAAAAAACACAAATATACCACAGGAAACCCAAATCAGGGTCCCTATGTATCAAACATGCCAAAAAACAAAACCAATACACTATTGAAAGAAAACGCAGCGGTACTGCAATAGATACAAAAATTCTGATCAAGCTAAAAACCTAAACGAATAAAGAACTAAATCAATAACCAGTACAACATATAATGTATTCAGCAGAACAAGTGTACAGCAAAGTAAGCTTGGATCCCATTTAAAAAAAATTGGATCCCATCCAAAAAATCGGATCCCAAAAAATTCGGACATTACATTGCATTTAGTAGAACAAACGTATAGAAAGGAAATCATTCAACCAATACAGCAGGCAAACACTCGCATTCCATTTAAAAATTCGGATCCCACCCAAAAACTCTGATCCCATCCAATCTTTAGAAATAAGAAATTCGGATGGGCTACCACAGATGAAGAAGGCAGCTAAGACCTTCGAAACGCGTCTGGTGACTCCCCTCTAAAAACTGCAAGAAATTCTATCCTGGAAGCGCTTCCAAACAATCGATCACATCCGAATTTTCTGGACCGTAAAAAGATTGCGAAAAATCCGAAAGTTTGAAAGATAAAGATCGATAAAGACACGTGAGATGCCAGATAAGTGACGTCACACCCACATGGATCGCAAAAGACCGGGAAACAGCCATCTCGGAGCGCAGCCAAGACGCTCCACCAGCCGAGACACCGACATTTTACAGAGAAGGTAACCAGTCAGGATACAGCCCTCCTCTGTGTGGGACGCCACACCAGGTGCAGTATCCGACTGATATATTACCAATATTTTATCCTGTTGTCACTAGATATTTTTTTTACTGTGACCAACACTAATGTCCAGCTAATAAGCCCCAAACAGGGCAACATCGCACCTCTCCTCTACAATATATCTATATACTTCCATATATTTGAGACTCTTAATAAATATATATATATATATATATATATTTTCTATATTTTTATGAACTATACATAAATGGACACAATGAATTACTGAACTATTGAACTTACTAAAGGTGGAAACCATTATTGAACATCAACCAGAGTGCCTTACTCCTGCATCTACCTCTGCACATTTTTTTCATTGTGCATCCGCACCACCGCGAATCACAATTTTCATTTTTTTATATATCATTTTTTATATATCTTTTACATTTTATACCTTATCCCTCATTTTTAGATTGTATCCTCAAAAATAAATACGCATTTTTATTACCATACCCGTGTATATTGCTCTTTCAGTATCACTCATAAATATTCATGAATCATCATTATCAGCTGGAGCTTTTCAATACAAGATGTTGGCAGATTGACTGGGTCAATTAAAGAAAGTGACCCAGCATTTTGATAAAAGAATCAGTCACTTATTTATGTTGCCCCATAGTTAGGACACCATAAAACTGGTGATAGGTTCCCTATAAGCAGCCACTGGTGCGGTGAAAAAAAAACAGTCTCCCCAAAACCTGTACTGCCGCAGAGTTCGTACAGGTAGTCATTAACTGCACGTTTCTGCTGGAGCAGCCTATCAAGCATATACAAGGTGGAGTTCCATCGCGTCGGGCAGTCACAAATCAGACGTCTGACAGGCAGGTGGTGTCGCCGCAGAATGTCGGCACTGCTTTTTGCCTTCTGTGCACTGTAAGTTTTGCCTGCTTCTCCTCCTTATCTGCTGCTCCGTCTCTCCCTCTGAACTCCTCTCCTCTTCCTTACTAGTGGGCACCCACGTGACATCCATCGACACGTCATCATCATCACCTTCACCACCACTGACATTAGAAATCTCGGAGTAGGCGGCAACAGAGGGGACCATCCTCCTTGGGCTGATCTGGGTACTGTCTTCAGACTGCTGGGTGGCGACCGTTGATACCTCATCTTCCTGATCCGATGCCAAGAATGGCTGCGCATCAGTAAGGTCTTGTAATAAATGGGAAAATAATTCCTCTGACTCGAGGGGAGGGGGTATGGTGGTGGTGTCTTTGGGGGTGCACACAGCAGAGAGTGAAGGGGGTGCAGATAGAGAGGATGATGAGAGTGCAGAAGCGGAAGGCTGATTTGAGCCACTCAACCAACTTTGGTGCGTCCTTTGACATAATTGCACGCACCTTCTGCAACTTCCCACTTAGGCTCCGGCCTGGTGCACCTGCCCGACCCCTACCACAGCTGTGGAATGGCCTGCCTCTTGCTGTCATTTTCAAAATGACCCTGTGTCAAAAGTCCCTATGGAAGAGCAGTATTTGTGGAAGAAGGTATATCACACTCCTGCCTTAATCACTCATTTTGGGGGGCAATTGGTATATCACACCAGTAGAAATTATTTGTTCCAATAGCGTTTGTCAATCTGTGTAGCTGTGGTAACGCAGAAAAACCGCAAACAAATGCTGCACTACCTAAATGCACTTATATAGAAAGTATATTATTGGTATATAACACCCCTGCTTCAATCAGTTGTTTGGGGGGCAACTGGTAAATCACACCAGTAGAAATTATTGGTTCCAATAGCGTTTGGCACTCTGTGTGGCTGCAGTATTGCAGCAGAACCGCACACAACTGCTGCACAATACAAATGCACTATAATATACTTTCTATGTTAGAAAGTATATTATAAGTATAGTATGTCGCACCTATCGATAGCACACCTATACCAGTCCTTAAAAGGACTTTTGTGGCCTATTAACTAGCGTTTTATGTCCCTAACAGTCTGTCCCTGCTCCACACAGTAACCTCTCCCTACACTGGCAAAATACTGAATGTAAAATGGCGGCCAGATCAGGTTTATTTATAAGGTAGGGGGTATGTCCATGTGTTGAAATGTCTCAATTGGCTGTCCTGTACCACCTGATGGATGTGTCATGGGTCAAAATTCTTCACAATGTAAAAGAATATGGCGGGCGCGAATATTGCCATATGTTCGCATGTTTTCGGTGAATCAGGAACGTTCAAAGTTTGCCGCGAAGCGACCGCCGGGTGAACCGAAAGGCCATCTCTAGGTATAAATATGCTGCTGACAGATACCCTTTAACCATTGCACCTTCAGGATGCTGCAAATTTTTTTAAAGTGTACTTTCATCGCCTATGCTTGGCTTTTTGCTCATTTGGCGTATGGATCCATAGAAAGTATATGGGATCCATACTCCAAACGCTCAAAAACCCAAGCAGAAGCAGATCGCCCTGAGATTCTTCCTCTTAGGGCTAATGCACACTGATCCGCAAAACACAAATAACGGTCATGTGCATTCCGCATTTTAATGAACGGAACATCTGGCCCATAATAGAACCGTTCTGTCGTTGTCCCTAATGCGGACAAGAATAGGACATGTTCTATATTTTTGCATGTGCCAAGGAATTGACATGCAGATGCAGACAGGACAAGGTGTGGTGTATGGTAAGGTCAGGCAGCACTGCGCGTTAGTTGGCGGGTGCTCGGTCTTGCGGATGTAATCCCGAAGTCTGCACTGCAACGTACGTATCTGAACTGCAAAAAATTTGGACCAAAAATACTTTTGTGTGCAAGAGCCTTTTTTTTGTTTTTACAAAAGTTTTGTTGCCCTTCAATTACTGCCTTCCGAGAGCCATAACTTTATTCCCTTTCCACTAAACAAAAACACCTGAACTTCAGCTCTCCTATGCGCTTTAGAATTAATACTGATCAACAAAAATGTTGTATCCGTCACTGTAGAAGAAAGTGACATGTTAGTTATGGTCATTTTCTAATGTTTCTGCTTATCAAAAGGTGCCTATGTTTTTGGTAGAAAGGCAAAATCCATTACTAAAGTATACAGTGCCTTGAAAAAGTATTCATACCCCTTGATGTTTTCAATTTTTTTTCACATTACGACCACAAGCTTAAATGTATTTTATTGGGACTTTTTGTGATAGATCAACACAGTAGCAAGTATGTGTGAAGTAAAAAGAAAATCATACATGGTTTTCAACATTTTTAATAAATACAAATCTGAAAAGCGTGAAGTGCATTTCTATTCAGCCCCCTGTACTCTGGTGCCCCTAAATAAAATCCAGTGTGACCAATTACCTTCAGAAGTCAGCTAATTGGTAAATAGAGTCCATCTGTGTGTAATTTAGTCTCAGTATAACTACAGCTGTTCTGTGAAGGCCTCAGAGGTTTGTTAGTGAACACTGATCAAACATCATCATGAAAACCAAGGAATACACCACACAGGCCGGGGATAAAGTTGTGGAGAAGAATAAAGCAGGAATAAAAAATATCCCTGTTCAATACATCATCCCAAAATGGAAGGAGTATGGCACAACTGCAAACTTGCCAAGACATGGCCGTACATCTAAACTGACAGCCCAGACAAGGACAGCACTAATTAGAGTAGCAGCCCTGGTCACTCTAGAGGAGCTGCAGAGATCCACAGGCGGGAGGACCTGTCCACAGGACAACTATAAGTCATGTACTCCACAAATCTGTTTACTACATTACATTATCTCTTATCTACAAAGGGGTCTATAATATTGAATACTATAAAGTTTGTACATATAATTAAATTAATGCTTGCCTTGTTTAAGACCATACAATGAAAATAAATGCTTAAGTATATTACATTATTTTATATAATATATAATGGTTTATATTACTTTAAATCATATACTAAATGCAGAAATTTTAATCTGAGTCCTCACTACTGAAATATGAGCTGTCACAGCATTCTGCAGTGTACAAGAATTTGTGGATGCTTGGGTTAAGTCGAGGTACCCAGTGTCTTGGCACCAAAAATGTTGAGAGGTTGAACAGATCAACAAAGACTTTGTATCTGTCACTGTGGAAGAAAGAGACATGTATAATATGGTCATTTTATAATGTTTCTGCTTCTCAAAATCATGTCTGGCAAATGTTCTTAAAGGGGTTTTCTGTTATTTTTATACTGATGACCTAATCTCAGAATAGGCGATCAATATCTGATCGGCAGGGGTCTCACACCAATCAACTGTGCTAGAGTGGGAACAGAGCTGCAGTAACCAGTTCCATCCACTACACAATATCAATAAATGATAACATTACAGATGAGTCATTTGTCACCATGAAACATACATGTCTTATGTAAATAAAGCTTAAAGGGTTTGTCTGGGATTTTTTATATTGATGGCTTATCCTCAGAATAGGTCATCAATATCTGATCGGAGGGGGTCATGACAATCAGCCGTTTGAAGAGACTGCGTCCAGTAACATCTCTGTACATTAGTCACATGGCCTAAGCGCTGCTCAGTCCCATTCAAATGAATAAGCCTAGGTCTCTTCAAACAGATGATTGGTGTGAGTGGCAGATGTCGGACCCCCACCGATAAGGCATTGATGACCTATCCTGAGGATAGGCCACCAATATACAAATCCTGGATAGCCCTTTAATTGTTATGTAATAAAAAGTTAAAGGGGTTGTTAAAGATCTTTTATATTCTTTCATTAAACTGCCAGGGGTGTGTCATGTGCCCTACACTGTTGAGGCCAGTAAATAGCTGCAGCCACAATAGTCTGTCGCTGATTGCAGCCAGGGGAGAAGGATGGAGGAGGTCAGTGTTGAAATGCACTGGGTTAAGTATAAGATTGTTGATCATTTTGACAGGCTTCTGGCAGTTTACTAGATTGATGAAATATCTTGGACAACTCCTTTATGCAACCTTAATATATTTGTTTCAAACCCCCACCATTTTAAAGATCTCCACTTCTGTCAGTGAATCAAACCAGTATTATTTAGATTCAAGCCTTACAACAGCAGTACAAATGTCTCTTCTGTTCTAAGTTCCAGGCTTAGAATTCTTAGGGTAAGGAAAACCGTCAGAATACCATGCCCTGCTACACACTGCACCATTTTAACACACTGCATCTGTGTGAAAGAAGGACTAAAGCCCGCCATACACATTAGTCTTATATTAGCAAACCCGTCCAGCCGACACACAAATGTGTATGGGAAGCTCCCAACTCCCCACAAATTAATATTTGTTCTCCTGGGAGAGGTGTCTGGTGGCAACTTTACCTGCTCTCTGCATAAAATACTTAGACATGTTCGGCTGAACCAAATTATCATGAAAAAGCTGGTAGGAAGTCAGGAGAGAAAGCATTCGGCCAAACAGATATTGCTTAAGCAGCTTAAGACAGGATGGATATTGAGCCTCAATATAAATAAGACTTTTTGTGGTTAGGGGCACCCACTGTATAGCCTTCTAAGTTTGTTTTTTGGGGGGGCTTTCAGCTACTTCCATCATCCATATGAAATTTATGCTAGCCATACATGCAAGATAACTGTCGACCAAATAGTTGTTCGGCTGACTGCTATCTTACCAAATCCCCCCAATACACTTGACTCCGTTCAGTTTAAATTTGTTGTGATTGGAAGAGGGGAAAAAGCAGTTGCCAGAGAACAAAAAGATTGGGCATGTTGATATCCAGCAGCAGTTGTTCTCCCAGAGAACTGAAGGATCGGACATGTTGATATCCAGCAGGACTGACTCTTCTTTTCCCTGACATCTGGGAACCCTCAATGCATATGGCCAGGTTTAGAGTTTCTGTTCCATTCAGTAATGCCTTGGTTTGCCTATGTGTTACTGATTAGAGGAGAAGCATTTGTGGACAGTGGCTTACCTGACTTTCACCTCTACTCCATCCCCCACATGGAACTCCAGCTCTGGGGATACCTTTAAGCAGTGTTCCTAAATAGCTTTAAAGTACTGATATCCTGTGCCCAGTGTTGTCTTACAGTGCATTATCATTGCTCATAAATATCTTGAATTTTTTAACCCCTTCCATTTTTGCTTTTTACAATCATCTTACCTCACTGTTGAGCGCAAATAATGATAGCCCGATGAACCACCAGTTCCAGCTTTGCTGCCAATCATTCTGTGCACCATGCAGACATGATTATCTGTTGAACATATAGCCATAGATTACAAACTCTGCACAACATGAAAATAATCTAAATAACCATGCCAGGGATGTCAGGATAAATCCCTTTTTCATAGTTTGGATCTTATGTTTCAGAAATGTAAAAAAAATCAAACTAAGAAATGATGCCTGGTTCAACTGAACATTCCCAATCCATATGTACGATGTCAAGTATTTTTGTACCCAGTCCTCAGTGATCAGCCAGATTTTCATGAAGTGATTGTCTAGTGAGGAACACCCTTTTAAAGGAATGTGTCATTCGATAGCAAAAAAAATGGTGTCATTTACAGTATACAGTGTATTTAAAATTACAAATTATAATAGGAACCACTATGGTTTTCATATCTCCCATTGACTATACTATATCTGAAAAAATATATATACAGGGTGAGTCAAAAGTCTGAGGACACCCTTTTATTTCAGAAATAAAATGGAAAATGAAATATTTGAATACCCTAGCTAATAATGGGTGATGGGGCCTATCTTTTAGGCTATGTCTGGAATATGGCCACCATCTTGAAAGCCACCATAGTGGATCAAGGGCAAATTTTTCTAAGGGGAAGAAGGTCATGTAGAATATCAAAAGCCCTGAATTTTCTTAGAAATCGATTGACGCAATCAGATTTGCAATAACTCTCGTGGTTCAAAAGTTATCAGAACAGAAAGTTTATAACGTCAAAGTTCTGTGTTCAGCACCAGGGACAACACATTCAACATTTGAAATAGCTGTGCATCACGGAGAACGTTCCAGGTTGTTGTTGTAACTTTTGATAACATTTTTGATACAAGTATATGTGTATATATACAGGGAGTGCAGAATTATTAGGCAAGTTGTATTTTTGAGGATTAATTTTATTATTGAACAACAACCATGTTCTCAATGAACCCAAAAAACTCATTAATATCAAAGCTGAATATTTTTGGAAGTAGTTTTTAGTTTGTTTTTCGTTTTAGCTATTTTAGGGGGATATCTGTGTGTGCAGGTGACTATTACTGTACATAATTATTAGGCAACTTAACAAAAAACAAATATATACCCATTTCAATTATTTATTTTTACCAGTGAAACCAATATAACATCTCAACATTCACAAATATACATTTCTGACATTCAAAAACAAAACAAAAACAAATCAGTGACCAATATAGCCACCTTTCTTTGCAAGGACACTCAAAAGCCTGCCATCCATGGATTCTGTCAGTGTTTTGATCTGTTCACCATCAACATTGCGTGCAGCAGCAACCACAGCCTCCCAGACACTGTTCAGAGAGGTGTACTGTTTTCCCTACTTGTAAATCTCACATTTGATGATGGACCACAGGTTCTCAATGGGGTTCAGATCAGGTGAACAAGGAGGCCATGTCATTAGATTTTCTTCTTTTATACCCTTTCTTGCCAGCCACGTTGTGGAGTACTTGGACGCGTGTGATGGAGCATTGTCCTGCATGAAAATCATGTTTTTCTTACCTTGCAGACTTCTTCCTGTACCACTGCTTGAAGAAGGTGTCTTCCAGAAACTGGCAGTAGGACTGGGAGTTGAGCTTGACTCCATCCTCAACCCAAAAAGGCCCCACAAGCTCATCTTTGATGATACCAGCCCAAACCAGTACTCCACCTCCACCTTGCTGGCGTCTGAGTCGGACTGGAGCTCTCTGCCCTTTACCAATCCAGCCATCTGGCCCATCAAGACTCACTCTCATTTCATCAGTCCATAAAACCTTAGAAAAATCAGTCTTGAGATATTTCTTGGCCCAGTCTTGACGTTTCAGCTTGTGTGTCTTGTTCAGTGGTGGTCGTCTTTCAGCCTTTCTTACCTTGGCCATGTCTCTGAGTATTGCACACCTTGTGCTTTTGGGCACTCCAGTGATGTTGCAGCTCTGAAATATGGCCAAACTGGTGGCAAGTGGCATCTTGGCAGCTGCACGCTTGACTTTTCTCAGTTCATGGGCAGTTATTTTGCGCCTTGGTTTTTCCACACGCTTCTTGCGACCCTGTTGACTATTTTGAATGAAACGCTTGATTGTTCGATGATCACGCTTCAGAAGCTTTGCAATTTTAAGAGTGCTGCATCCCTCTGCAAGATATCTCACTATTTTTGACTTTTCTGAGCCTGTCAAGTCCTTCTTTTGACCCATTTTGCCAAAGGAAAGGAAGTTGCCTAATAATTATGCACACCTGATATAGGGTTTTGATGTCATTAGACCACACCCCTTCTCATTACAGAGATGCACATCACCTAATATGCTTAATTGGTATATAGGCTTTCGAGCCTATACAGCTTGGAGTAAGACAACATGCATAAAGAGGATGATGTGGTCAAAATACTCATTTGCCTAATAATTCTGCACGTAGTGTATATATATATAGAGAGAGAGAAATAGCTTTGGCCTTTACATCTGACCACAAACATCAAAACATTTATTACTTACATCTCCATTTGGTCATCAAAATATCAATGTCCATTAGAGAAGTTAGGAGCTGAAATGGAACCTGGAACCGTGGTTCCTCCCTTAAAAAAGACATATGGAATTAGCATTCGACCAGCATTTTAAATGACATGAGAACATACTGAGAATTGGCTTTCTTTGACTATACCTGTAGAAATATATCATTAAAGCCCCTTTTAATGCTTTATATGACAGTCGTCTTTCTCCTGCAAAACATTTGATCAAGGCATAATTATATAAGGAAAATTAAATCATCTTTAAAAACTAACTTTTTCTTACCAATGTGCTGTTTATTGTAAACAACATAAGATACCGTACTTCCAATGTCTATTGTAGCTACGTTTGGAGATTTCAGTCGAGTTGTGGGGGCATAGGAGGGAATTTATCATGAGGGTCATATTTGAGGCCAGTTTTACTTGAGTCTGTGTTACTTTATGCCACATTTATCAAATGTCGTATGTTGCTTGATAAACATGTCTTATTATTGAACACTTTTGTCTAGAAAAGCTACTTCAGTTTTCCCAATCCATCTTTCTATTGGAGTGAGATTAAGACTTTTTTTGCAACTTAAAAAAAATAAAAAAAAGTATCAGTGATAAACATGGAGTGAAATTTAACATAGCTAAGCATGCCCACTTTTCCACGCTCATTTCAAAACTGGAGTGGGTGGTGTAAAAATGTAAAAATATTTGAGCAAGTAAGTCCAAAAATTCGCAAAAGCTCTATTTTGCATCAGTATTTTAAAGCCAAAACCAGGAGTGAAACATAAAGAGATGTATCAGAAAAAATAGCAGTCCTGGTTTTAACTTTTAAATACTAATGGCAAAATACTGACCAAAGTACTGCTGTGTGAAAGGCCTTAAAGGGTCATTCCAGCTTTTATGTCAGTTTTTAATTAGGCCAGTAGAACACTAGCCTAAAGTTTTTTTTTTAAAAAGACACCCCTGCTGCATGCCACTCTGTTTAAGTTCTTAAAGTCCAGCTTCTTCCAGGCCCCAGCCTGCACACATTGACACGGTCATGTGGGCCGCTGTGGGCAATCACTGGCCTCAGCAGTGATGTGTCCTCAAACAGCATGCGACCCCGCAGTGATATGCCATTCAGGTCCAAAGCTGAGGCGAGTGACTGGCTGCGGTTGCACCCTAGAAGTTTACAGTCCGCGGACCAGAATGAGTCAACCCGGACTCTCAGCACTGGAACAGAACAACAGGGAACAAAGGAGTTTTTTTACTTTAGGATCAGGGCTCTGTTGCCAAATTGAACATTGATAAAAGCTGGAATAACCCTTTAGCAAATCAGAATATATTCCGTGTAAGATAAGTACTTACCTTTACTGAGAAGATGTTCGTGTCGCTTCTCATCAAACAAAGCTGTAAAGACTTCTTTTTGTTTCTGAAGCTCTGCCAGCTGTTCTTCTTTGTCTTCTGAGTCTGGCTTGGCCTAATTATAACCAAATGTCATTAGAAATGTATTTCTTATTGATGTCTAAACTCTCTTCTTGTATCTGACAAATAAAACTCAGATAAGGCTACTTTCACACTTGCGCTTGATCGGATCCGTTCTGAACGGATCCGATCATATTAATGCAGACGGAGGCTCCGTTCAGTCAGGATCCGTCTGCATTAATAACTTAAAAAAAATTTGCAAGTGCGCAAGTAGCCTGCGCGGATCCGTTCAGACTTTCAATGTAAAGTCAATGGGGGACGGATCCGCTTGAAGATTGAGCCATATGGTGACATCTTCAAGCGGATCCGTTCCCATTGACTTACATTGTAAGTCTCAACGTATCCGCATGCCTCCGCACGGCCAGGCGGACACCCGAACGCTGCAAGCAGCGTTCAGCTGTCCGCCTGTCCGTGCGGAGGCGAGCGGAGCGGAGGCTGAACGCCGCCAGACTGATGCAGTCTGAGCGGATCCGCATCCATTCAGACTGCATCAGGGCTGGACGGAGGCGTTCGGGTCCGCTCGTGAGCTCCTTCAAACGGAGCTCACGAGCGGACCGACGAACGCTAGTGTGAAAGTAGCCTAGGATATCTCTAATTATATATATATGGAGCTTCTTGTGTTTTCATGGACCTTGCATCCATGTGGAAGAGTGATGCATAGAAACATAGACGGATGACTGCAGAAAAAGATTACATGGTTTATCTAGTCTGCCCTTATAATATATCCTTTTTATTTTTATCACATCTGCTGGAAGTTTGTTCCAAGCATCTACCACTCTTTCAGTAAGATAATACTTTCTGACATTGCTTCTGATCTCCCCCCCCCAACTAATTTCAGATTGTGCCTCCTTGTTCTCGTGTTTAGTTTCTTGGTAAAACACCTTTCTCCTGATCCTTATTTAAACCTTTAACATATTTAAAGGTTTTGATCACGTCCCTCATTCCCTTATAGGTTTTGCAAATTAAAGGGGCTGTCCAGGTTCAGAGCTGAACCCGGACAAACCTCTATTTTCACTCAGGCAGCCACCCTAACTTGAGAATCGGAGCAGTTCATTCTCTCCTTTGCGCTGCACTAAATTGCGCAGGGCAAAGGCTCTTTTTTGTTTACAATAACACACTGCTGGGTGGAGGCTTCCACCCAGCAGACCAGCAGTGTGTTCGGTGACGTCACCGGCTCTTATGGACGGGCTTTAGCGCTGCGCTAGCCGTTTTACTGGCTAGAGTAGCGCTAAAGCCCGCCCATCAGTGCCGGTGATGTCACCGGGCTCCCTGAGCAGCCAGAAGAAGAGGCTTCAGTGCTCCTGCAAGGGACCCGATATGTCACCGAGTCTAAGAAAACTTCACTTCCAGTGAAGAATTTCCTATAAGAAAACGGGGCTTCAGAAACATGTGGAAAAGGTAGGACATGTATGTATGTATTATGTATGTCTATCTTGTACTAATTGAACAAAGTCCTCAAACCCGGACAACCCCTTTAAATTCTTTATGTCCTTCTTTATACTAAAATGTCCTCTTGTATTTCATGTATGCTATGTAATTGTATGCAGTGTTACGGTACTTTCACACTGGCGTTAAACTTTTCCGGTATTGAGTTCCATCCTAGGGGCTCAATATCAGAAAAAAACTGATTAGTTTTATCCTAATGCATTCTGAATCGAGAGCAATCCGTTCAGTATGCATCAGGATGTCTTCAGTTCAGTCATTGTACGTTTTTTGGACAGAGAAAATACCGCAGCATACAGATTGCCGGCGGAATCTAACAACGCAAGTGTGAAAGTACCCTTACAAGAAACTCAATTTCCCAATCTGTAACCACGTACACTCCTTTAACCAAAATCAGTGGTTAGTATTTTTCTATATAAATCAAATAAAAGTACTACGATTTATAGTGTTAACAGAATCAAGGATTAAATGATTTGGTGTTACCTTAACCTTTTGAAGCTCCTCCTCTAATCCTTGAAATATATTGACCTGCAGTTTTCCCCAAAAATTGAAACCAACTTCTTCCAAGCCAGGTGTGCGTTCCAGCCATGCCTTAAATGAACATATATTGTCATTGTCATACAAGTTCAAATGTTGTATAATTCAGTTGAGAAAGTAGAAATATGAGTCTTCTCAGCTGCTCTTATAATAATAAAGTTTTTATTACTCATTTTTATGTTTTATGAATACTGTATATTGTGTTTACAACTTTACCTCTAAAAGACCCAGAAGGGTAGGTTCTTCCTCAGATCTACGAAGCAATTCATTCTCCTTCCCCTTGAAGTTATCACGATAATGGCGTCTGTTGTAAGGAACTCGAAGACTTTCTGGAACTCCAATTTTATTTTCAAGAAGTCGAAACTGCAAGCTCTGAAAGCCTGATGCAGGTGACAAGTATTCTCTTTGGAAACAAAATATACAATGTAATTTCCACGTATGAAGTCTAACCATTACTTTAAAATTGCTAAGAGTGTAAAATTAGACTTTGTAGCTAGAATTAAAAGGGTTGTCTTGCTTGCACCGTTCCTTTTCCCATGAATGGCCTTTTGCTGAGATAAGTGGCCGGTGAGTATTTAGCTCTTCTGCAGTGTTGCTGCACCACATGTTACTACAAATAGTCAATTATTCACAGGAAAGATCCCTTTTGTAGTGACTAACCTCATTGGCTACTATAGTGTGATCCTGAACAGGAGATCCCAGTTCTTTTCAAATATATGAGAGTGTACAGAACAATTTCCTTCCTTCTAGCAAGTGGTCTGCTGAAGGTATAGATTTGCTGAATAGTTATGTATTTCAGTCACTTAAAGGGACTTTCCAAAACTTGACCATTGAAGGAAGACCTGCTGTTTGTATAGGTCATAAATGTCAAATCGGTAGGGGTCTGAATCCTGTGATTAGTTGATAGAAGCTACAGTGTGCCAGAGCTAGCACAGCTCCATTCATTTGAATGGGACTGAGTTTGTCCATATTCTTGTTTACATCCAGCTCTGCTTGGGCATAGTCACATGCGCCACTGCAGCCAATAACTGGCTTCAGGCGTAGCATGGCCACAAGTGGCACATCCCCACTGAAGTCAGTTATTGGCTGCAGTGAAGCATGTACACAATCGAGGACATGGACATGTGGGAGCCAGCATTGAAGACTTGAGTGGCAGGGAGCGGGTACGTAGGGATTTTCTATTTACTGGGGCATCCTGCATGCATTAGATAAAAAGGCATTTTTTCTCAGAGAACCCCTTCAAGTTCAGGAAACCCCTTTAATTGCTTGGTGCATCCTACATTGAATTCATCACTATTTGGGTTTACTTGAGTCATTTCACTTGAGTTGAGTTCCTACCGGAAATCAAAGAAGTCCATGGCGGTCATTGTTTCTAGAACTGAGAATTGTTCAACCAATAGTTTGAGAATCATGGAAATGCGATTAATCCGAGTCACAACTTTCAGCATATTTCTTTCATCTCTTACCTGTACAAAAATACATGTGCATTGGGGTATTCAAAATCTTTTAGCGCAATTAAGAAAATGCATTCATACCTGTTTCTATCACATATGGGATTTTGTTATCTTATGTATCTAACCTTTGTAGCCACACACTAGGGCCAATTTTCTAGGAAGCCATTTGGCCATACACAGTCAGGTCCATAAATATTGGGACATCGACACAATTGTAACATTTTTGGCTCTATACACCACAATAGATTTGAAATGTAACGAACACGATGTGCTTTAACTGCAGACTGATAGCTTTAATTTGAGGGTATTTGCATCCAAATCAGGTGAACGGTGTAGGAATTACAACAGTTTGCATATGTGCCTCACACTTGTTAAGGGACCAAAAGTAATGGAACATAATAATAATCATAAATCAAACTTTCACTTTTTAATACTTGGTTGCAAATCCTTTGCAGTCAATTACAGCCTGAAGTCTGGAACGCATAGACATCACCAGATGCTGGGTTTCATCCCTGGTGATGCTCTGCCAGACCTCTACTGCATTTTATCTTCAGTTTTGTCTTCAGCAAGTGAAATGCATGCTCAATCGGATTCAGGTCCGGTGATTGACTTGGCTATTGCATAACATTCCACTTCTTTCCCTTAAAAAACTCTTTGGTTGCTTTTGCAGTATGCTTTGGGTCATTGTCCATCTGCACTGTGAAGTGCCGTCCAATAATTTCAGAAGCATTTGGCTAAATATGAGCAGATAATATTGCCCGAAACACTTCAGAATTCATCCTTTTGTCAGCAGTCACATCATCAATAAATACAAGAGAACCAGTTCCATTGTCAGCCATACATGCCCACGCCATGACACTACCACCACCATGCTTCACTGATGAGGTGGTATGCTTAGGATCATGAGCAGTTCCTTTCCTTCTCCATACTCTTCTCTTCCCATCACTCTAGTACAAGCTGATCCTGGTCTCATCTGTCCATAGGATGTTGTTCCAGAACTGTGAAGGCTTTTTTGGCAAACTGTAATCTGGCCTTCCTGTTTTTGAGGCTCACCAATGGTCTACATCTTGTGGTGAACCCTCTGTATTCACTCTGGTAAAGTCTTCTCTTGATTGTTGACTTTAAAACACATACACCTACCTCCTGGAGAGTGTTCTTGATCTGGCCAACTGTTGTGAAAGGTGTTTTTTTCACCATGGAAAGAATTCTTCGGTCAGCCACCACAGTCTTTTTCAGTGGTCTTCCGGGTCTTTTGGTGTTGCTGAGCTCACTGGTGCGTTCCTTCTTTTTAAGAATGTTCCAAACAGTTGTTTTGGCCACACCTAATGTTTTTGCTATCTCTCTGATGGGTTTGTTTTGTTTTTTCAGCCTACTGATGGCTTGCTTCACTGATAGTGACAGCTCTTTGGATCACATCTTGAGAGTTGACACCAACAGATTCCAAATGCAAATAGCACACTAGAAATGAACTCTGGACCTTTTATCTGCTTATTGCACTTGGGATAATGAGGGAATAACACACACCTGGCCATGGAACAGCTGAGAAGCCAATTGTCCCATTACTTTTGGTTCCTTAACAAGTGGGAGGCACATATGCAAACTGTTGTAATTCCTACACCATTCACCTGATTTGGATGTTAATACCCTCAAATTAAAGCTGGAAGTCTGCAGTTAAAGCACATCTTGTTTGTTTCATTTCAAATCCATTGTGGTGGTGTATAGGGCCAAACATTTTAGAATTGTGTCGATGTCCCAATATTTATGGACCTGACTGTAACATTATTGAAGTGTGTGAGGAGTGTATGCCTGAATACTCAGCCACCGTACCATCTATAAAGTGGACAGACGGTTAAAGTAGTAACATGCAGTGATGGTCTGTTCACAGTGTTTGCCAGCGAACACATGCGGGGTGCCATCTTTAGTAAGGTAGACTCACCTGTCCGGCGATGCACAGGTAAGCCCTTACTGGTGTCTGTCCCGGGAGCCGGTCTGAAATCAAATGCAGTCACCGGGAGCAGGCAGTTCCGAGAACAGCCTGATGAAGGCCCCCGGCGGCTGTTCTCGGAACTGCCTGCTCCCGGTGGCTGCATTTGATTTCAGCCCAGCTCCCGCCACAGGCACAGGCAAGGGCTTATCTGTGCATTGCCGGACGGGCTAGTCTACTTTACTAAAGATGGCAGCCCGCATGTGTTCGCTGGCGAACACTGCGAACTGACCATCACTGGTGACATGTTCCTATATATGTATTTAAAATCTAAATGTTATGACTTAACCCAATGAAAATATCATTCATATTAATTGAAAAGGGGTTGTTGCCTTCCTTAGTGTCCTGACTCCCCATTTGTACAGTAGCACCAACAAATAAATATTCCAGTGATATTGCTAACTTTGCTGTGGCAAACTAAAAGAATTGGCTAGTATAGGCAGCAGTATAATTGTGGGGGTTCAAATCACAGTTCAATGTTGATGGTAGGTGTCAACTTATATAATAGGAAATGTTGCTTGAAATTAATAATGGATACTTGTCTGTAGGTATGTCACTAAACCTACTGAAAATCTACTGTGTAGTGACCCCTTATTAGTCTATGTACATGAATAATGTGAGACAGAATGTTATTCAGAACGTTATTAACTCACACGTCCATTTTGGAAGATTTCTCTGACAGAATCCAGTTCCCAAAGTATTTGCTTAAACCAAAGTTCATATGCTAGAGAAAATAAATGTTTTCACATATTATAGATAGAAAATTTGTACAAGTGGGGGTTTATCATCACTAATGATTTACAAAACGTTGTTTTGTCTTTTCTCCAAGCTTTCCAACTGCACCTCACTTACTCTGGCCTTGATGCAGGAGAAGAGGCCATTCCACTGCTCCTGCTAAAAAGCTGGGTTTAAAGTGGACCTGTCACCAATCCAAAACAGTGAGATATTTATATGTTCTAGTTGGCACTGCTTCACTGAGCATGGTATACTTTCACTTATGAATGTGCACTCCCACGTTCTGCAGTGTAAGGCTACTTTCACGCTAGCGTTTAAGTTTTCCGGTATTGAGATTCGGCAGAGGATCGCAATACCGGAGAAAAGCGCTTTCGTTTTATCCCTATTCATTGTCAATAGGGACAAAACTGAACTGAACAGAACTGAATGCTCCAAAATGCATTTCATTCCATATGGTTGCGTTCTCATACCGGAGAGCAAACTTTCCTTCATGGGATGCAGAGCAAAACGGATCTAGCATGACCCACAATGCAAGTCAATGGGGACGGGTCCGTTTTCTCTGACACAATAGAAAACTGATCCGTCCCCCATTGACTTTCACTGGAGTTCATGCCGGATCTGTCATTGCTATTTTAAACGTTCATAACGGATCCAGCTGGTTCTTATATCAGAAACGGAAGCGTTTTTGCTGATCCCTGCTCAAACTCAAGTGTGAAAGTAGCCTAACAGAGAAACTTCTAGCAAAGAAGAGAAGTGACCAGCCACTCCTCTGTGGCTAGTCACTTCAGATTGACATGTGTAGTGCCTACATGGTGCCCGGCCATCTGGTGCCCAGCGCCTCCTTCCCAGTCTTAATCGCCGCCCTCCCTGTCTTAAGACTGGGAAGGAGGCGCTGGGCACCAGAAGGCCGGGCACCCAGTATTAACGGACGTCCCCTTGGGCACCTTAAGTAGGCGATTGACAGGTTATAAAAACCTGTTTTCTGGGCTAATAGAGCCACAAGCAGGTTTAATAAGGCCAGTTTAGGATTCATATTATTAGTACGGACATGGGCATATGTTTAGCTTATAGGGTTAAAATCTCATGACAGAATCCCTTTAAATGTTATAGTAAATTTTGTTTTAGTAGAAAGTTTGTTGGTTATTACTAAAGAAAAGCTACATACATTCTTTCTACAAATGACATACTTTCTATATTGCATATACTGTCAATGCAAACTGTATACTGTTTGTTATATAACCACACCAATATCAATACTATATACAGATATCATTAGGAGAAAAAAATGGTGGTGCATTTACATTGTACTCACAACATTATACCTTGTAGCATGTAATGGTGTATTTCTTACTGGGTGTGATACAAAACTACATACAGTGAGGAACAGAAGTATTTGAACACCCTGCGATTTTGCAAGTTCTCATACTTGAGGGGTCTGAAATTAAAATTGTAGGTACATTCCCACTCTGAGAGACAGAATAAAAAATAAAAAAAAAGGAAATCACATATTTGAACACCTGAGAAAATCAGCGTTAATATTTAGTACAGAAGCCTTTGTTTGCAATTACAGAAGTCAAACGTTTCCTGTAGTTCTTGACCAGGTTTCCACACACTGCAACAGGGATTTTGGCCCACTCCTCCACACAGATCTCCTCTAGATCTGTCAGGTTTAGGGGCTGTCGCTGAGCAACGCAGATGTTCTATTGGATTTAGGTCTGGAGACTGGCTAGGCCACTCCAGAACCTTAATATGCTTCTTACTCCTTGGTTATCCCTAGCTGTGTGCTTCGGGTCGTTGTCATGTTGGGAAGGAGGTTGTTGCTCAAAATCTCACAATAAATGGCCCCATTCATCCTCTCCTTAATACAGTCCAGTCGTCCTGTCTCCTTCGCAGAAAAGCACCCGGAAAGCATGATGTTACCACCCCCATGCTTCACAGTAGGGAAGGTGTTCTTGGGATGCAACTCATCCTTCTTTTTTCTCTAAACGCGACGAGTGAAGTTTAGACCAAAAGGTTCTACTTTGGTCTCATCTGACCACATGACTTTCTCCCATACTTCCTCTGGATCATTCAGATAGTCATTGGCAAACTTCAGACGGGCCTGGACATGTGATGACTTGAGCAGGGGAACCTTCCGTGCATGGCATGATTTGAAACCATGAGGGCGTAGTGTTCTACTTAAAGTGACCTTTGAAACTGTGGTCCCAGCTCTCTTCATGTCATTAACCAGCTCCTCTCTTGTAGTATGGGCTGATTACTCACCTTTCTTATCATCAGTGATACCCCACGAGGTGAAATCTTGCATGGAGCCCCAGTCCAAGGGAGACTGTAAGTCATCTTTAGCCCCTTCCATTTTCTAACAATTGCTCCAACAGTTGATCTATTTTCACCAAGCTGCTTGGCAATTGCCCCGTAGCCCTTTCCAGCCTTGCAGAGGTCAACAATTTTTTCTCTGGTGTCTTATAACAGCTCTTTGGTCTTGCCCGTGGTAGTAGTTGGTGTCTGACTGACTGTGAGGTGAACAGGTGTCTTTAAAGAGCTCAAACAGGTGCTACTAAGATTAATGAGTGGAGTAGAGATGGACTTTTTAAAGGCACAGTAACAGGTCTTTGAGAGCCAGAATTCTTGCTGTTTCTCAGGTGTTCAAATACGTATGTTCAGCAGTGCAAGACAAATACATTCTTTAAAAATAATAAAATGTGATTTCCTGATTTTTTTTTTTCTGTCTCTCAGAGTGGGAATGCACCTACAATGTGAATTTCAGACCCCTCCATGATTTCTAAGTGGGAGAACTTGCAAAATCGCAGGGTATTCAAATACTACTGTTCCTCACTGTATACTGTATCACTCTGATAGTTTCACTTATATACCTGATAAAGGCAGTATGTGTAACCAAAGTTCATGGTGGCATCTATAACTTCACATCTTATTGATATCAATGTCAATACATCAATGTGTACATATTTCCTTAGGGCTCATGCACACGAACGTATTTTCTTTCCTTGTCCACTCCATTTTTTTTACGGACCGTATGCGGAACCATTTATTTCAATGGGTCCGCAAAAAGAACCGAAGTTACTCCGTGTGCATTCCGTTTTCCATATGTCCATATTTCCGTTCCGCCAAAAAATAGAACATATTCTATTATTGTCCGCATTACGGACAAGGATAGTACTGTTCTATTAGGGGCCAGCTGTTCTGTTCCCCAAAAACGGAATGCACACGGACGTTTTCCGTATTTTTTGCGGACCACAAAATACATATTGTCATGTGCATGAGCCCTTAAATGAATATTCCCATCGTAAACATTGGGTCTTAGAATTGTTAATTAGTGGAGCAAGGCATGGTACCCCGTTACTCCCAATAGGTGAGGATCCCAGGGATGGGATGTTTACCAATCAGGGATTTATGGCATATTCTGTGGATTTTCCATATATATTTAAGATAGGAATAATCCTGTAAAAAGCTGGCCATAGACATTACTTAAAGGGGTTGTCCGAGTTATGGGAAACAAAAAATATAGCACAGTAAATCTGATGGTCAGCGATATATAACTAAGCTAAGCAATTTTTTGGCAAAAAAATATCAATTTCCTGATTTCCCTGGTTCTCTTCTGGCCCTTTGTTTACTTGCAATAAAAACAATCTCTGCCCCTCCCCCTGCACTGCTAAGGGAGTGAATACAAGTGCTGCCCTGAGTGACACGTCTGCCTGCTGGGAGACTTAGCAGCATGTTATAAGTGTTGGACTACAAGTCCCAGCTGTATAATGACACTGCTAAGGGAGTGAATACAAGTGCTGCCCTGAGTGACATGTCTGCCTGCTGGGAGACTCAGCAGCATGTTGTATGCGTAGGACTACAAGTGCCAGCTGTACAATCACACTGCTAATACACACAGGATCGTCCCCCTACCTGCAATGCTCTGCAGAACTTCTCTTTCAGCTCCTATGCCCATCATTTGTCTCCTCACTGCCTGCAGCTACACAGTAAACACTTCAGCCCTGAGTTTGTGCAGCTAAATGGGGTTGAATCCTGGGAGAGAGCAATAAGCAGCAGCTGGCAGTGCAGGGGGGCGTGGCCAGTACAGTGTTGTCTGGTGTACAGATCTCTCAGGCTTGTGCACCAACATTATCAGAGCAGGGAGAGAAGCTGACATCACAGGTCATGAAATCTGAGAAACCAGCCACTGGAGATAAAGTGAGTTAATTGGAAAGCTGTTACATTTGCCTAGTTAGAAACATAGAAAGAATAAAAAAATAACTCGGACAACCCCTTTAAATGTCTTCTGAACCCGCTGATTTTGAAAGGACCAGATGATAACCTAATGTGTATGGTGGCCTTCTGACTCTCCCCAATGGCATAAGTCAGGGAGATAAGGACTAAGTTGGGTTTCAACTAACCAATTCTATTGGGAAATAAATTGCTGTTAGAAGAGTCTAGTAGCAGCTGTCTCCCCTCTCTATGAACATTCATCCAAGCAGACGCAGGTATGGAGAGTGGGAGTATGGCAAGATCTACTTTGCAGAGCTGGCCTATGTCTATAGCTTAATTATCCACTTACCTTGATGAGTGACTATGAAAAGGTGCTCATCATGGATTTTATTTCCCTTTTTTTCACTCTGTAGTTCTTGAGCATCCAACACTTTATAAAGCTTAAAAAAAAATGGATATTTTGTATTTTTGTTTGCTGTGAAAATGTATAAAGCTAATAATACATTTAGGGATCACTTTACTTTTAAAAATTCATAGAAATCAAAGCATAATAGTATTATTTAAATTACTCCAAAGAAAAAACAAACTACAAACTGGTTTGGAGCCGATTTGGAATAACAGCCTAATAGGTAGACTACAAGAGCGAGTTTGTGAGCGTGGGAGTGTGTTTGTCCTGTGTGTTTTGTCTTAAGTATGTGACTAGAGATTACATGACTTTCGGAGAGTACTGCATTTATTCATTTATCAGTTTCCTTGCATTGTATATTTTACCTTTTTATTTTTTTCCTGGTGTAATCCCCAGTATGTACTCCATGGTTGACAATGCACTCCAGTGCATATTTTGTGCAATATATGCAGTTCTGGAACAGCCGTTTAAGGGTAAATATTGCTGTGCAAAATGGGAGGAAATTGCATGCTTGGAAGACCATATCCTGGATCTAAGTACCGTAAGCGAATTGCAACACTGAGATACATTGACAATATGGAAAGGAGTTTGCTGCTCACTATGCAGAAACACGCTGGGGTAGATGTAGAGGAGGCTGGCAGGAAGGAGAAGCTGCAAAGTGAGGTAGCAAGCTGGGTAACAAAAGGTAGGGTAGAGGGAAGAGTGCCAGGGAGGCAAGCCCAACAGGCTTGCAACGTTGTCAGATGAGGGGGATGTTAGTTTAGGGAGAGAACTGCTGCTGCAAGATACTTCCTCTGCCAATCAGGAGAATATCAGCTCCAGTATAATAGGGACCAGGGGTGCAGGGCAGGCCAGATAGTTGTTGGTAATGAGAGATTCAATCATTAGGGGTACAGATAAGGTGATGCATCACAATGATCGTGATCGTCAAATATTGTGTCAAGTTTGACATATAGCGGATCAGGTTGATAGATTACTGGAGGGGCTGGTGAAGACCCAGCAGTCATGGTCCACATTGGTACCAATAACAAAGCTACAGGTAGGTGAAAGTGCCTTAAAAATTATTTCATGGTCTTAGGTCAAAAGTAGAGATGAGCGAATTTCATATTATGAAATTCTTTCACGCTTCGTTTGGTAGTAAAAGCAGAATTGTGTTATGGATTCCATTACCACGGACTATAACGCAATTCTATGATGGAATGCAGAACGGAATGCTTTTAGATGCATTCCATTATTCATTCCGTCATAATAGAAGTCTATGGCCTGCATAACAGATCAGTCTGGTTTCCGTTATGCAGGAGAGAACCTGAAAAGGTACTATTTTCTGATATGCTACCTGTACACACCACACACACACCACACCAAAAAGATAACGGGAGATCAAGAACTGGTATGGAAAGGAGGGATTTGGGTTCCTGGAGAACTGGGCTGACTTCTCTGTTGGCTACAGACTATACCGTAGGTATGCATTGCACCTCAATGGGGGAGGTACAGCTGTTTTGGGGGAGAAGATGGCTAGAAGGTTGAAGGAGTTTTTAAACTAGCGACTGTATATGTAAAAGATAGATAAAGGCAGCCAAGCTGGAGACAGAGCGGCTCATTGCCAAAGAGAGTAAAAGTAATCCTGAAATGTTCTTCAATGATATAAATGGTAAAAAGGTTAAGCTTGAAAGTGTTGGCCCATTAAAGAGTGATGAGAAGGCAATTGTAGAGGGCGATGAGGAGAAAGTAAATTTATTAAATATTTTTTCTCCACTATATTCACTGGAAAAATGTCAGATGAAATACAGAGTTTTAGATGACATACATTCCTGTGTTCTAAGAGAATTAAAGGGGTTGTGCAGTGATTGATATTGATGACCTATCCTCAGGATAGGTCATCAATATTTGTTTGGCGAGGGTTCGACACAAGGCATTCATGTTGATAAGCTGTTTGATGAGGAGGTGGTCCTCCATTCGACCTATCCTGACGATAGGCAGGCAACTGCTGCCAAAGCCAATAAGGTTATGGGTTGCATCAAAAGGGGCATAGATGCCCGTGATGAGAACATAGCCCTGCCACTTTACAAATCACTAGTCAGACCACACATGGAGTACTGTGTACAGTTCTGGGATCCTGTGCACAACAAAGACATAGCAGAGCTGGAGAGGGTTCAGAGGAGGGCACCTAAAGTAATAACTGGAATGGGGCAACTACAGTACCCCGAAAGATTATCAAAATTAGGGTTATTTAGTTTGGAAAAAAAGACGACTGAGGGGAGATCTAATAACTATGTATAAGAGATCTCTGACATCAGCTATTTATACTCAGGACTGTGACGAGGGGACATTCTCTTGCATCTGGAGGAAAGAAGGTTTGTACACAAACATAGAAGAGGATTATTTACGGTAACAGCTGTGCGACTATGGAACTCTCTGCCTGAGGAGGTGGTGATGGTGTATTCACTGTAAGAGGGGCCTGGATGTATTTTTGGAGTGTAATAATATTACAACCCCTGGAGAGGTTGTTGATCCAGGGAGGCATTCTGACTGCCTGATTGGAGTCAGGATTTTTTCTCCCCTAAAATGAGGAAAATTGGCTTCTACCTCATGAGTTTTTTGACTTCCTCTGCATCAACTTTGCATGATAATCGGCTGAACTGGATGGACAGATGGGTTTTTTTTTTTCAGCCTTACAAACTATGTTACTATGTTATTCTATTTAGTTGTTATTGTGTTATTTTGATGCATCAATAAATTCCAAAAGTGGAGACTCAGTTTATAGTAAACTGAAATGTGTCATTTTACATATGGCATCACATACTTGTAAATAGTCCCCATATACAAGTCCTCCTCGGCTGGCTTTATTTATTCCTTCTTGTGAGTTTTCCCCATTTTTCTCTTCCAGAGATAGTTCGCTGAAAGTGTACCTTAAAGAGATGACAGTTTATCATTCCTTACAGTGTTGTCAAATCACCTCGAACACCTCAAATATTTGTTACAGAAAATACTTACCGAAGCTTCGTTCCCATAAATGGACAGCCACTCATTGTTTATGCAATGATGTCTTCTTAAATAACCTGGACATCCCAATATGCACTTGTATTTATAGCTGCTGCTCGTGTACTTTTACCCAATCCCCTGGCTGTTCCCGCTCTCTGCCCTTGCTGTCGTTAATTATTAAACAATGACGAGTATCTATGTCACTGTCTGTTTATCGTCACTGTGTTCCAGTCCGAGATCATCTCAAAAATAGGAGTAGTTACTTATAGCAATGGATGGTAGGTTATTTAGACCACCATTGATTGGCAAAGGTATTTAATTTCAATGGTAACTTTTGATGTTGTGGCAGCTGTATGTATTACAGAGGTATCAGTCTCAATCCAGCTCTGATGCCTTCAGGGTTCCCAATACTTTTGCCACATAAGAAGACACCAGAATTATACATGACACATGGTAGGTGGAAGCTGCTCCCAATTTTGGGCTCTGGGAGCTTCAAGCCTCTGCGTAGGACAGGCGCTAATGTTAATCACTTTTTTTAAATTGACTCTGAAACTGAGTTTGAGACTGGTGTGGTAGTGAGAGGATACAACAACAGATTTATTAAGACTGACATTTTATATGCCAGCCTTAGGAAGAATTTTGTAATAAAATATGCCAAATGTATTAAAAGGTGCACGTCTTAATACATTTGGTTCATTTTGGTTTGTCTTGAAGTTAGAAAATGAAATGTATGCCTACTTCAAAGGGCATCTGTGATCAGATTTACATCACTTTTGCAACATTTTGTGGCTTAAAACTCCCCCCTCGCCCAGGTAACTTTTCTCAACATTTTTTAAAAGCGGCTTAAAAAATTGCAAATTATAGCACAAATATGATATACCATAAGTGCCATCATTTTCAATTTTTCTATTCCAAAGTGGCACAAATGCAGATTGTTAAGCAGTACAGCAGTGCTCCTGCCCATTCATTAGCATGTACTGCACTATATTCACCTGCTTTCTGCCTGGCCTTGACTGACTACACACATACAAGGGCTGCCAGTTCGGCTTCATTGATGTAACTTAAACTTGCATTCCCCATGTTGGAGATATGTCTTTTGAAATCAAAAAGCGGTCTCACAACTTTTTAACCAGGGGAAAGATTATGGCCAGAAACATACTTTTACATAATGTACAAATCCTTCTAGAGGCTACTGCTGAAGAAATCTGAAAAATTGCTGCTCAGCAGGAGTCCAAATGTCCTTCTGTATCATCTGGGCTTCAGGAAGAAAAGCTACCGTAATTGCTGCTACAAGAATTTTTGGGGAATGGAATCAGATTACATCAAGGTTAGAGCAGCAAAAGCAACTTCTTAGCAACTCTACAGGAATTATGTCAGACATGTATTAAGGGAAATCTGTGTAGTTCCAAGACCTATGACATGCACTTTAAATGCTTTCAGCACAAGCACAGAAGAGGGTGCCTTCGGGGCAGCAGTCACATATATCTCATGTGACCACCGCCATCTTGCTTGCTTGCACAAGACAGCCACCGACATCTGCTGTTTACAGACAACGAGGACAGCGAGGACAACTGAACTGGGGTGTTGTGGTAAGAAATTATGGGGCATAGGGTTTCCTTTGCTAGGGCCCAGAAGTTTATGCTGTTTTAGAAATTTTTTGGAAACTGGTCTGTCCCTTTAAGATCACAGATGGCAGAAGTGGTGTCACAGTGCTTGCCCACTGTTTGACTGCTGATTGGTAATATTCTATAATGTTCATTGGCAGGTTGTTCTGTCAAACATAAGAAAACAGAGGCATCGCACGTAGATATCTTCCGATGGAGCTAGCAACATGGCACTCCTCCAGTGACATCATCAGAGGTTACATATACAGTACTTCGTTATGTTATAAATTGCTGCTGTAGCCCCAGGTTCCTTGAATATACCGAACTACATTCAAGCTACAGCACGTGACTGTAGACATACATTGTAATACATCAGCTGGTAATGTGCAAAACTGTTTTAGTGTTGTATATTGGTAAGGTGCAAAGAGGGTTTTGGTTGCCCTCTGGGTAAATTGATATGGGACGCTATCACTGAAACCAACTACCTAAAACATAACTTTTAATATTAATATAATAAAATTTAAATCTGGGCCCCTCACGTGGAGACTGGTATACAGACAGACAGACAATAAGAAGCCAATGAGGACCAGGTAGGGAGGGTAGATGTTACCAGTGGTGGACAGGGGGCGAAACCATATGGGTCCCTAGTGTGTCCCTAACCTATTCTCTGCCCAGATATGCACCTAGATGGTAGGAGCACTCTGTCCCCGTACCTAACCTACCTGTCCTTATAACGCCCTTACAACAGAAATGGACCCATATGGATGCCTGGATCATTTAATATAATACAATAAATTTATATTGGTTGTCTTAGTTTGCAGTCCTAGTCTCGACGCGTTTCCCCTTATTAGCAAGGTTTGTCAGGAGACAAAAAATGGACAATCAATTAGGTCGCTGCCGATACACAGCGACTGCACAACAATAATCAAAAAAATCAAAATCAAAGTCAAACCAAAATTCTGGAGCACCCCCAAGACGGTGCTCAGCTGTCAGAAACAGATTGAAATTTACAAAGATAATGCAAGTAAGAGAAACCAGTTCAATACTCATCTGATAATGTACATCCTTTCTGGACAACGGTCTGCGGCTTGGGTTGCCCCAGGGGGCACTAAGACGAGGCTCCAATTTGTACACTGATTCCATTACTATTTAAACCCTAAACGGGGCGGTCCCTAACTGTCTATATCCAATCATTGTTCTGGCAATGGGTCATGTGACCTAGTAATTCCCAGCATGTATAGGTAAAATAAAGGAAATAGGCCCATTTCTTTTCTAGATATAAATCATACATATGGGACAGCAGTGTCAAGCATGATGATGCCCACCGATCATGCCAGGAAGCAATTTGCTTCGCCCGGCATGAATCGCACGTCGCCGGCTGCAGGTGGAACACACGCAGAGGCCTAAAATGGGCGTGCGTTCCACCACAGAGGAGCCAGTCAGCTACGGAGGCTGGGTCACATGGGCGCTGACGTTTTTGGTCATGCGTTCCAGCGCGGCATCCTTTGGGCGTGGTTATGTGTTCCACCAAGGTTTAGTATGAATTCTGCCCCTCAATCAAGGAAAACAAGTGTCTAAAAGGTGGTAACGTCCCAGTGTTTTACTCAGGGGCCTTGCAGACACTTATTATCTTGTGCAGGGTGATTTAATAAGGGGTGTCCCTTGCCTCAATATGTGGAATAGCTGCCCGCAAATAGTGGCCATACATTCCAGCTATGGGTCTATTAAATAATTCATTATTTATACACAAGTGTACAAAATCCACCTAAAAATAATGATGACAGGGTGGACAATTTTCATTATAAAGTTATTATTATTAGTACACATATGTACAAAGGATACTCAATATTAATGATAACAAAGAGTATATTAACTACTCCATAATAACGATGAGTTAGAGTGATTAGATATACAGGTGACCGCCGAGAATTAATAAAAACGACAATAACACAGGTGGGTATGTCACCAAGGATATATCATTGTCGTAGCCCCAGTAATGTATAGCTATATAATGATACCATGCAGGGCAGGGTTAATGGTCTATCACTGAGTAGTCCTGTCTGAATATGATACAAACAATATATATCATGGGTGGGCCTTACTGATAGAGGAGAGCCCTAAAATAAAGGTGGTGACACTTCGCGTGTCGATAGCGAGTTCTGTCACATGAGGAAGAAGTTTGGATTCGGGGTAATCCCCGTAGACAAAATAGCCCAGTATTTTACAGGAAGCATGAGAACGTGATTTGTTCATTCAGGCCTCCCGGTGATTGCGACCGGAACCGGAAGATCCACTCAGTCTCTTTCTGGAGGATCCTGCGGTCCCAGTCGCCCCTCCTCGGGGAGGGTCTTATCAGTTCCAGTGCGGAGAACTTGATGAGTCGAGGGTCCCCATTGTGGAATTCCCACATATGGTTAGCTAGGGGGGTATCCTTCTTGTTCTTGATATCGTTAATGTGTTCGAGGATACGCCTCCGGAACTCCTTGAACGTTTTGCCCACATAATCCCTTGGGCAGGTGCACTGGGCCAGGTAAACCACCCCCTTACTGCGACGGTTGATGAAGTCCCCGGACATCATAGATTTTACCCGTGACCGAACAAGTATTATTTTTGGAATTTCTAATATTATTACAAGCCATGCAAGACCCACAGCGAAATGTGCCCAGTGGTTTACGATCGAGCCACGTTCCTTTCGGGGCAGGTCTTGAGTAGTGGCTGTGGACTAGCCGGTCACGGAGACATCTGCCCCGTCTAAACGCAATACTTGGGCGTGGAGATAGTATGTCTGACACATCAGGGTCCATCAAAAGAATGGGCCAGTATTAATTAATCATGTCCCTAACTTCCTGGCTCCTGGTGTCAAAGGTCGAGATGATTCTAATAACGTCATCTCTTTTCCCCTTTGATTCTCTCGGTACCAGAAGGGTGTTACACTCGCACGTGGACGCATTATGAAAAGCCTCCCTAAGGACATGTTGTGGGTAGCCCCTCATTGTGAATCTCTTCTGCAGTTTCCTTGATTCGTGATGGAAACCTTCTCGGTCCGAACAGTTTCTCCTCATACGTAAATACTGTCCACGGGTTATACCCTTCTTTAGGCTAACTGGGTGATGGCTATCCCAGTGTAGTAAACTGTTTGTGGCAGTGGTCTTCCTGAAGGTGGAGGTGACAAGACCGCCTCTGATTTTTGTGACCCTGACATCTAGGAACGTTAAGGAATCTGGATGGAATTCGGAAGTGAAAGAGAGCCCCAGTTCATTAAAATTTGGAGCCCTAACAAATAAGTCAAACTCGTCCGAATTCCTGTTCCAGATGATAAAGACGTCATCTATATATCGAGTCCAGAAGACTATCTTGTCACCCCACCAGGTATGTATGTCAGGGAAGACCACTTTGTCCTCCCACCAGCCCAGGAGGAGATTTGCATAGGTCGGGGCACAGGGGCTCCCCATTGCAGTCCCCCTGAGCTGGTGGAAGAATTGCCCATCGAAGAGAAAAAAATTATGTGTGAGTACGAACTCGAGGAGGGTCACCACAAAAGTATTGTGCAGCTTGTGACAGACAGCCCTAGTTTTAAGGAATTCCGTTGTTGCCATCAGGCCCTTATCATGGGGGATCGAGCTATAGAGTGATTCCACATCTATGCTTGCAAGGAAACACAACGATTCAATATTTAAAGCTTCAATTTTGCATAGAAAATCCATTGTGTCTCTTGTATGAGACGGAAGAGAGGATACAAAACTCTTAAGGACACTGTCTATATAGATCCCGCTATTCTGTGTAATCGAGCCCACCCCAGACACAATGGGGTGGCCCTTAAGGGGGGACACGCCCTTGTGGATCTTGGGTAGCCCGTAAAAGGTTGCTGTCTGGGGTGTGCTCGGCAACAGAAAGCAGTACTCCGCATCACTAATCACTTTTTTTGAAAGTCCTACATTTAATATAGATGTGAGATCTCCCAAAAAGATCTCTGTAGGGTCAGAGGGCAACACACGGTAACAGTTTCTATCATTTAACAGTTGTTTGCACATTTATTTGTATTGAAGGTGTCCCATAATTATGAGATTCCCTCCCTTATCTGCCGGTTTAACTATTATTGAGGTATCCCTCTCAAGATTACGAAGGGCCTCAGTTTCGCTGCCGGACAGATTATGGAAGTATGTTTTTTTTATGAGGGGCAGTTTTTCTATATCTTCAGTAACCATCCACAGAAATATCTCTATATGATCGTAGTTCATAGGTGGAGGTGTTCTCTCCCTTTTTGGGCGAAGATCCGTAAAAGGACCCTGGCCGGGTACGCGGGAACCCTCTTCATGCAAATCGCATAACACTCTGAAATCAACAAACTCACTCTCCTGCAAGCCCAATTGCTCTCAAGTACTCCGGTTGCTATTTTTTATGAATTTATGCCATTTTAACTTCCTAGAGAAGAGGTAGAGGTCCTTGGTCCAAACAAACGGATCAAATCTGGTGGTGGGAACGAAGGATAACCCCCTCCTAAGTAGGGTTTCCTATACTAAAAGTCCGAGGGGATAGATTAATGATCTGTAACTGATCATTCTCCTCCAAAACGTTCTTGGTTAGGTGCGGTCCCGGAGTTGGTACGGCCCACCCCTTGCTAAAAAATCCCCCTGAATGGGGGGTATGGGGTTGGGCAGAGATGAGGAGGAAGAGGACGGGGAGGGTGAGGGGTAGTCGCCACCTCTCCCTCTTTGGCCATTTGATCTCGGCCATCTCCTGTTAAAGCGTCCGCTGCCCCTTCCTCTCTGGCCACGTCTGTTACTATTCCTCCCCCTGCTGTTTTGTACCTCGGAGTCCGAGAATTCTTGTTCGGAAGACGAAATATCGGTATTAGGTGGGGGCTGGGATTTATCAAATTGATATGCCCTATTCTCCCTAAACTCTCTCAAATCCTTGTTAAACTGCCTGTGTTTTCTCTCTTTTATTTGCCCCTGGAATCTTTCCACTGCCGTTTGCAGAGAGGACTCCCTCCTATTAAATTCGGGGTCGGTCTTAAAGGATACAGACAGTTCTACAAGGGTTTTGAGTTTTTCTGATGATTTTTCAAAATAGACTCGTTCCTCGGACAGGAGTATATTCATAAGTTTGAGTGAGCTGTTCGTTAATTCCTGCTCCCATTGGGACAGGAGTCCCGGTGAGCGTATCCGCTCCGCGGGGGTAATGCCTATCCGAAGACCACGAGGAATTATCTTGTGTTCTAGATAACTCTCCAGGGACTTAATTTCCCACCAAGATTTAATATTATTTTTATACTCTTCATATAGATCAGTGAACGTGAGCTTGCAGGTGAGTGAGTTCGATATCCTTGGCTTCTTTAACCGCCTCCGGACCGCCGAACGCAGGGACGCGTCCTGGAGGCGGTCGATTCATCCCTCCTGGACGCATATACGTGTCCTCTCGCGAGACGCGAGATTTCCTGTGAACGAGCGCACACAGGCGCGCGCGTTCACAGGATCGGAAGATAAGTGAGTGGACCTCCAGCCTGCCAGCGGCGATCGTTCGCTGGCAGGCTGGAGATGCGATTTTTTTAACCCCTAACAGGTATATTTGACGCTGTTTTGATAACAGCGTCTAATATACCTGCTACCTGGTCCTCTGGTGGTCCCTTTTGCTTGGATCGACCACCAGAGGACACAGGCAGCTCTGTAATAAGTAGCACCAAACACCACTACACTACACCCCCCCCTTATTAACCCCTTATTAACCCCTGATCACCCCATATAGACTCCCTGATCACCCCCCTGTCATTGATCACCCCCTGTAAGGCTCCCTTCAGACGTCCGTATGATTTTTACGGATCCACGGATACATGGATCGGGTCCGCAAAACACATACGGACGTCTGAATGGAGCCTTACAGGGGGGTGATCAATGACAAGGGGGTGATCACCCCATATATACTCCCTGATCACCCCCCTGTCATTGATCACCCCCCTGTAAGGCTCCATTCAGACGTCCGTATGATTTTTACGGATCCACGGATACATGGATCGGATCCGCAAAACACATACGGACGTCTAAATGGAGCCTTACAGGGGGGTGATCAATGACAGGAGGTGATCACCCCATATAGACTCCCTGATCACCCCCCTGTCATTGATCACCCCCCTGTCATTGATCACCCCCCTGTAAGGCTCCATTCAGACATTTTTTTGGCCCAAGTTAGCGGAAATTGTTTTTTTTTTATTTTTCTTACAAAGTCTCATATTCCACTAACTTGTGTCAAAAAATAAAATCTCAGATGAACTCACCATACCCCTCACGGAATCCAAATGCGTAAAATTTTTTAGACATTTATATTCCAGACTTCTTCTCACGCTTTAGGGCCCCTAAAATGCCAGGGCAGTATAAATACCCCACATGTGACCCCATTTCGGAAAGAAGACACCCCAAGGTATTCCGTGAGGGGCATATTGAGTCCATGAAAGATTGAAATTTTTGTCCCAAGTTAGCGGAAAGGGAGACTTTGTGAGAAAATACAAAAAAAAACAATTTCCGCTAACTTGTGCCAAAAAAAAAAAATTCTATGAACTCGCTATGCCCCTCATTGAATACCTTGGGGTGTCTTCTTTCCAAAATGGGGTCACATGTGGGGTATTTATACTGCCCTGGCATTTTAGGGGCCCAAAAGCGTGAGAAGAAGTCTGGGATCCAAATGTCTAAAAATGCCCTCCTAAAAGGAATTTGGGCCGCTTTGCGCATCTAGGCTGCAAAAAAGTGTCACACATGTGGTATCGCCGTACTCAGGAGAAGTTGGGGAATGTGTTTTGGGGTGTCATTTTACATATACCCATTCTGGGTGAGAGAAATATCTTGGTCAAATGCCAACTTTGTATAAAAAAATGGGAAAAGTTGTCTTTTGCCAAGATATTTCTCTCACCCAGCATGGGTATATGTAAAATGACACCCCAAAACACATTCCCCAACTTCTCCTGAGTACGGCGATACCAGATGTGTGACACTTTTTTGCCGCCTAGGTGGGCAAAGGGGCACACATTCCAAAGAGCACCTTTAGGATTTCACAGGTCATTTTTTACACATTTTGATTTCAAACTACTTACCACACATTAGGGCCCCTAGAATGCCAGGGCAGTATAACTACCCCACAAGTGACCCCATTTTGGAAAGAAGACACCCCAAGGTATTCTGTGAGGGGCATGGCGAGTTCCTAGAATTTTTTATTTTTTGTCACAAGTTAGTGGAAAATGATGATTTTTTATTTATTTTTTTCTTACAAAGTCTCATATTCCACTAACTTGTGACAAAAAATTCTAGGAACTCGCCATGCCCCTCAGGAAATACCTTGGGGTGTCTTCTTTCCAAAATGAGGTCACTTGTGGGGTAGTTATACTGCCCTGGCAATTTAGGGGCCCTAATGTGTGCGAAGTAGTTTGAAATCAAAATCTGTAAAAAATGGCCGGTGAAATCCTAAAGGTGCTCTTAGGAATGTGGGCCCCTTTGCCCACCTAGGCTGTAAAAAAGTGTCACACATCTGGTATCGCCGTACTCAGGAGAAGTTGGGCAATGTGTTTTGGGGTGTCATTTTACATATACCCATTCTGGGTGAGAGAAATATCTTGGTCAAATGCCAACTTTGTATAAAAAAATGGGAAAAGTTGTCTTTTGCCAAGATATTTCTCTCACCCAGCATGGGTATATGTAAAATGACACCCCAAAACACATTGCCCAACTTCTCCTGAGTACGGCGATACCAGATGTGTGACACTTTTTTGCCGCCTAGGTGGGCAAAGGGGCACACATTCCAAAGAGCACCTTTAGGATTTCACAGGTCATTTTTTACACATTTTGATTTCAAACTACTTACCACACATTAGGGCCCCTAGAATGCCAGGGCAGTATAACTACCCCACAAGTGACCCCATTTTGGAAAGAAGACACCCCAAGGTATTCTGTGAGGGGCATGGCGAGTTCCTAGAATTTTTTATTTTTTGTCACAAGTTAGTGGAAAACGATGATTTTATATTTATTTTTTTCTTACAAAGTCTCATATTCCACTAACTTGTGACAAAAAATTCTAGGAACTCGCCATGCCCCTCAGGAAATACCTTGGGGTGTCTTCTTTCCAAAATGAGGTCACTTGTGGGGTAGTTATACTGCCCTGGCAATTTAGGGGCCCTAATGTGTGCGAAGTAGTTTGAAATCAAAATCTGTAAAAAATGGCCGGTGAAATCCTAAAGGTGCTCTTAGGAATGTGGGCCCCTTTGCCCACCTAGGCTGTAAAAAAGTGTCACACATCTGGTATCGCCGTACTCAGGAGAAGTTGGGCAATGTGTTTTGGGTGTCATTTTACATATACCCATTCTGGGTGAGAGAAATATCTTGGTCAAATGCCAACTTTGTATAAAAAAAATGGGAAAAGTTGTCTTTTGCCAAGATATTTCTCTCACCCAGCATGGGTATATGTAAATGACACCCCAAAACACATTCCCCAACGTCTCCTGAGTACGGCGATACCACATGTGTGACACTTTTTTGCCGCCTAGGTGGGCAAAGGGGCACACATTCCAAAGAGTTCATGGAAGTTTTTATTTTTTGTCACAAGTTAGTGGGATATGAGACTTTGTAAGAAAAAAATAAAATAAAAAATAAATCATCATTTCCCGCTAACTTGTGACAAAAAATAAAAAGTTCTATGAACTCACTATGCCCATCAGTGAATACCTTAGGGTGTCTACTTTCCGAAATGGGGTCATGTGGGGTGTTTGTACTGTCTGGGCATTGTAGAACCTCAGGAAACATGACAGGTGCTCAAAGTCAGAGCTGCTTCAAAAAGCGGAAATTCACATTTTTGTACCATAGTTTGTAAACGCTATAACTTTTACCCAAACAATTTTTTTTTTTTGCCCAAACATTATTTTTTTTATCAAAGGCTTGTAGAACAATAAATTTAGCGAAAAATTTATATATGGATATCGTTTTTTTTGCAAAATTTTACAACTGAAAGTGAAAAATGTCATTTTTTTGCAAAAAAATCTTAAAATTTCGATTAATAACAAAAAAGTAAAAATGTCAGCAGCAATGAAATACCACCAAATGAAAGCTCTATTAGTGAGAAGAAAGGGAGGTAAAATTCATTTGGGTGGTAAGTTGCATGACCGAGCAATAAACGGTGAAAGTAGTGTAGTGCAGAAGTGTAAAAAGTGGCCTGGTCATTAAGGGTGTTTCAGCTAGGGGGGTTGAAGTGGTTAATGAGGTCCTCTGTAAACAATGTACCTGACAGAAAGCTGGCCATGGAAACAATTTTTATCAACCGACAAAATACTTAATTGGTAGTTGTAAGAAAAACACTATCCCTGAAACCAACTACCTAAGGGCTCTTTCACACTTGCGTTCTTTTCTTCCGGCATAGAGTTCCGTCGTCGGGGCTCTATGCCGGAAGAATCCTGATCAGTTTTATCCTAATGCATTCTGAATGGAGAGAGATCCGTTCAGGATGCATCAGGATGTCTTCAGTTCAGGACCGGAACGTTTTTTGGCCGGAGAAAATACCGCAGCATGCTGCGCTTTTTGCTCCGGCCAAAAATCCTGAACACTTGCCACAAGGCCGGATCCGGAATGAATGCCCATTGAAAGGCATTGATCCGGATCCGGCCTTAAGCTAAACGTAGTTTCGGCGCATTGCCGGATCCGACGTTTAGCTTTTTCTGAATGGTTACCATGGCTGCCGGGATGCTAAAGTCCTGGCAGCCATGGTAAAGTGTAGTGGGGAGCGGGGGAGCAGTATACCTACAGTCCGTGCGGCTCCCGGGGCGCTTCAGAGTGACGTCAGGGCGCCCCACGCGCATGGATGACGTGATTGCATGGCACGTCATCCATGCGCATGGGGCGCTCTGACGTCATTCTAGAGCGCCCCGGGAGCCGCACGGACTGTAAGTATACTGCTCCCCCGCTCCCAACTACTACTATGGCAAACAGGACTTTAATAGCGTCCTGGCTGCCATAGTAACACTGAACGCATTTTGAAGACGGATCCGTCTTCAAATGCTTTCAGTTCACTTGCGTTTTTCCGGATCCGGCGTGTAATTCCGGCAAGTGGAGTACACGCCGGATCCGGACAACGCAAGTGTGAAAGAGGCCTCAAACATAACTTTTAATATTAATATAATAAAATTTAATCTGGGCCCCTCACGTGGGGACTGGTATACAGACAGACAGACAATAAGAAGCCAATGAGGACCAGGTAGGGAGGGTAGATGTTACCAGTGGTGGACAGGGGGCGAAACCATATGGGTCCCTAGTATGTCCCTAGGGTGTCCCTAACCTGTTCTCTGCCCAGAGATGCACCTAGATGGTAGGAGCACTCTGTCCCCGTACCTAACCTACCTGTCCTTAAAACGCCCTTACAACAGAAATGGACCCATATGGATGCCTGGGTCATTCAATATAATACAATAAATTTATATTGGTTGTCTTAGTTTGCAGTCCTAGTCTCGACGCGTTTGCCCTTATTAGTAAGGTTCATCAGGAGACAAAAAATGGACAATCAAGTAGGTCGCTGCCGATACACAGCGACTGCACAACAATAATCAAAAAAATCTAAATCAAAGTCAAACCAAAATACTGGAGCACCCCCAAGACGGTGCTCAGCTGTCAGAAACAGATTGAAATTTACCAAGATAATGCAAGTAAGAGAAACCAGTTCAATACTCATCTGATAATGTACATCCTTTCTGGACAACGGTCTGCTGCTTGGGGTGCTCTGACCAGGGGGCACTAAGATGAGGCTCCAATTTGTACACTGATTCCATTACTATTTAAACCCTAAACGGGGTGGTCCCTAACTGTCTATATCCAATCATTGTTCTGGCAATGGGTCATGTGACCTAGTAATTCCCAGCATGTATAGGTAAAATAAAGGAAATAGGCCCATTTCTTTTCTAGATATAAATCATACATATGGGACAGCAGTGTCAAGCATGATGATGCCCACCGATCATGCCAGGAAGCAATTCGCTTCGCCCGGCATGAATCGCACGTCGCCGGCCGCAGGTGGAACGCACGCCGAGGCCTAAAATGGCCGTGCGTTCCACCACGGAGGAGCCAGTCAGCTACGGAGGCTGGGTCACATGGGCGCTGACGTTTTTGGTCATGTGTTCCAGCGCGGCATCCTGTGGGCGTGGTAATGCGTTCCACCAAGGTTTAGTATGAATTCTGCCCCTCAATCAAGGAAAACAAGTGTCTAAAAGGTGGTAACGTCCCAGTGTTTTACTCAGGGGCCTTGCAGACACTTATTATCTTGTGCAGGGTGATTTAATAAGGGGTGTCCCTTGCCTCAATATGTGGAATAGCTGCCCGCAAATAGTGGCCAAACATTCAAGCTATGGGTCTATTAAATAATTCATTATTTATACACAAGTGTACAAAATCCACCTAAAAATAATGATGACAGGGTGGACAATTTTCATTATAAAGTTATTATTATTAGTCCACATATGTACAAAGAATACTCAATATTAATGATAACAAAGAGTATATTAACTACTCCATAATAACGATGAGTTAGAGTGATTAGATATACAGGTGACCGCCGAGTATTAATAAAAACAACAAGGTGGGTATGTCACCAAGGATATATCATTGTCGTAGCCCCAGTAATGTATAGCTATATAATGATACCATGCAGGGCAGGGTTAATGGTCTATCAGTGAGTAGTCCTGTCTGAATATGATACAAACAATATATATCATGGGTGGGCCTTACTGATAGAGGAGAGCCCTAAAATAAAGGTGCTGACACTTCGCGTGTCGACAGCGAGTTCTGTCACACGAGGAAGACGTTTGGATTCGGGGTAACCCCCGTAGACAAAATAGCCCAGTATTTTACAGGAAGCATGAGAACATGAGTTGTTCATTCAGGCCTCCCGGTGATTGCGACCGGAACCGGAAGATCCACTCAGTCTTTTTCTGGAGGATCCTGCGGTTCCAGTCGCCCCTCCTCGGGGAGGGTCTAATCAGTTCCAGTGAGGAGAACTTGATGAGTCGAAGGTCCCCATTGTGGAATTCCCACATATGGTTAGCTAGGGGGGTATCCTTCTTGTTCTTGATATCGTTAATGTGTTCGAGGATACGCCTCCTGGACTCCCTGAACGTTTTGCCCACATAATCGCTTGGGCAGGTGCACTGGGCCATGTAAACCACCCCCTTACTGCGACAGTTGATGAAGTTCCGGTCGTCATAGATTTTACCCGTGACCGAACAAGTATTATTTTTGGAATTTCTAATATTATTACAAGCCATTGTCACGAGGGTGTCAAGAGCCACGTCTGACTCCGTTATACCCGGGGTTAGGAAGTCGCAGCGGGTGGCTGCGCGCTCTATGTCTAAAGATCACGTGGTTTCTTAATGATAGTTTTCTGTGTTTGCCTTGCAATCCTTTTTGTCTCACTCAGGGATCCGTAGCTTCTCCTCCTCAACTGTTTCTTGTCTGTCACTCCCAACCTCCTTATATTCTCCTCTCATACTTCTCTAGTTGCCAGGTATAGAGCTTCCTGCCTGGACTTCTATACTGACCCACTGGAGCTGTGAATCCTGGTTGTTGTTCCAGAGTGTTATCCTCCGGATCCCTGTTGGGCTTTTTTTTGTCTTCTGTTGTCGCCCACCTGGGATTATATGTTTAGTCTGTATTGTCTGTCCTCCCCTTGGAGTTTTCCTTTAGAGCTAGTGGTGCGGACTAGTGTTCCCACCGCCCTATTCACTATCTAGGGCTCATCTTAGGGAAAGCCATTGTTTTAGGCACGTGATCGGCGTACGGGTGAGGAACCCGTCTAGGGACGTCAGGGCAGTCAGGTGCCAGCCTCAAGGTGAGATAGGGGTCACCACCTTTCCCTCTCCCTTGGACAGGGCCTTCCTCTTTCCCTCCCTCTGTGTCACGTATGTGATAGGCACGCCGGTCGTGATAGCCATTCAAGACCCACAGCGAAATGTGCCCAGTGGTTTACGATCGAGCCACGTTCCTTTCGGGGCAGGTCTTGAGTAGTGGCTGTGGACTAGCCGGTAACGGAGACATCTGCCCCGTCTAAACGCAATACTTGGGCGGGGAGATAGTATGTCTGACACATCAGGGTCCATCAAGAGAATGGGCCAGTATTTATTAATCATGTCCCTAACTTCCTGGCTCCTGGTGTCAAAGGTCGAGATGATTCTAATAACGTCATTGTTTTTCCCCTTTGATTCTCTCGGTACCAGAAGGGTGTTACGCTCGCACGTGGACGCATTCTGAAAAGCCTCCCTAAGGACATGTTGTGGGTAGCCCCTCATTGTGAATCTCTTCTGCAGTTTCCTTGATTCGTGATGGAAACCTTCTCGTCCGAACGTAAATACTGTCCACGGGGTATACCCTTCTTTAGGCTAACTGGGTGATGGCTATCCCAGTGTAGTTGACTGTTTGTGGCAGTGGTCTTCCTGAAGGTGGAGGTGACAAGACCGCCTCCGATTTTTGTGACCCTGACATCTAGAAACGTTAAGGAATCTGGATGGAATTCGAAAGTGAAAGAGAGCCCCAGTTCATTAATATTTAGAGCCCTAACAAATAAGTCAAACTCGTCCGAATTCCCGTTCCAGATGATAAAGATGATAAAATTGATATGGGATGGTTTCTAAATTAGTGTATTGTCGTCCGAACTAGTTTTTAAAGGGATTTGGCAACAAACTATTCTATATGGGGAGCTATTATTACCTTTTTTTTTGTTCTCCAAGGAGATAAGCCACGTCCAGAAGTGTCTGGCATCTGCTTTCTCCTCTCTCCTCCTGAACTGAGAATGCATGTGGGAGTCAGAAGAGATAGCAGCCATCTGAACGAGGAGTATGGGCAACCCAAAGGATATAATCAACCATGTAGCCATTGAGAACATCATCATCGGTGTGACTAAAGCTTTTGTCAGCGTTAGGAATGGCTTTATAAAAAAAATTAAATTTCCTGCTTTACTAGAATGTAGGAAAATGTGAGCAAAATTTACTAGTACTGTAAAACTATATGTTCATTTGATAATTTAGTCAAAGTAATTCATTATATGTGTTTTGTAAACAGTTCGGGTATATGCTGGCAATATCTCCCGACATGTACGTCTAATGTAATCACAGACTTCAGTAGCCAGGTGTATGCCAAAAGAGTGTCCTGTTGGTATTTGTTTGACCAATATACAGTAGTTGCATAGGTATGGGTAAAATATTAAGCAGGCGTAGTGTGACTAACCTAAGGAATATTGTACTGCTGTCTCTACAAATAGGGCATTACCTGGGGCATTGCATCATATGTACAGTATATGTTGTTGTTCGTTGAACTAAGTCAAATAGTTTTTTATGTTATTGACAGTGTAGTGTAGTCTTGCACGTTACTGACAGTGTAGATGGAAATTACCAGAACTGGATGTAGCATGTATAGTATATCATCAAGGTTTTAAAGCTGCACTGTATTTAGGAGTATCCCTAGAGGTTATCTTTGTAAATACATGTAATTTTATTTTCTGATGGAATTGCCACTTTTAATTAATGTGAGTGGTTAGACCCTATTTAAAAGATTGATATAAGCACAAGAATACATGTAATTTGAATGAGAATGAACAGATTGTTATATACACAACCCAAAAAATTAAAGAAAGATTACCTTGAAGTAGTTAAAAGGGTTATCTTCCATTTTTTATGGTCCAACCCTTCATGTGATTAAGCGCTTTAACAGTGGTAAGATTGAAAATATTCCTACCGGGCCAACACTCTCAATGTAATCAGGTTGCAGACACTTCCTGGATCACGTACCTGACTGCTTGACTGCATGGGCGCAACCCACATACATAGCGGGTAGTACCTGGGCTAGGAGCACATGCTGAATGTACAGCATGTGATCCATGAAGTGCCTGCAAACTAATTATACCAGAGAGCGCAGGGAGCACAGTGGTGGCCCGGTAGGAATATTTTCAAACTAACCACTGTTAAAGCATTTAATCACATGAAGTTGTGGGACCATTAAAAAAAATTGTGGTTATCTTCTTTTAGGGTAAAAATAAACTATTTTACAATATGGCAATTCTGGAAAGTATTATATGTAGTGATCATTACTTTACATACAGATGCTCCACAGCCTTTTTTGTCTGTCATCACTGTTGTCTTTTGGCTGACAATACTGTTTATCGTGGTACCTCTTACAGTACTGTTGATTGGGTGTTGTTGAGGTGCTCACTGTGCCTGCTAGACGAAGCAGGGATGCACCATTTGTGCAATTACCGGATTTTGAAAAGGGGTGAATACTGGGGCTTTGAAAAGCTTGATGTGAAGTTTCTGTAGTGCATTAGTAATGTCAACAGTGGTCAAAGGAGGGCCCTCATACACATAGAGTGTTCTAGTGTCACAACCAGACAGCTGAGAAGCTCTGACAGAGGCCTTTCAGAACCTCCCCCTTGAGTTTCTGTGTTGTGGTATTCAGCTCCTCCTCTCGTTAGTCTCTCTCAGCTGTCATGTGTTGGACTAATCGCTTCCCTTTAAATTGTTCCCCAGAAGGCTTTTCTGGGCGGCTTATATTTCTTCCTGGAGTATGTGTGCATGCCCATCTGGTCCTCCTCTCCTCTACAAAGTTAAGTGTTAACTGTTATCTGTTATTTTCTGTTTGTTGGATCCCAGGTGACCCTGACTCCCTCCGTGTCTGGTGTAGGGAGCCGGTGGTCGTGTCCCCTCACTATTGTAGGGTGCTCAGGGCTTATATAGTCAAGGTACGTGGATATGCATACCTCCACCATTCGGATCTATGCATAGGCTGAGCAGCCAGGGAAAGTGCCAGGTCTTCTACAGGGGTCTCCCTTTTGTTCCTTAGCTTTTGGATCCAGCGAGTCATTTATGCATGTTGTTTTGCATTGTTTCCTGTACACATTCCGTGACATTATAAGCCGCCATAACCGTCTCAAGCATGGATCCGGTTTCACTTTTGGCTGAACGCCTTCAGGGTCTTTCATTGGAGGTAGCTGATCTCCGCAGGACTTTTTCTCAGCTTCAAGTGACCGGTTCAGCTGGCGTTCATGGAGTTTGTTCTGAGCCTAAGATCTCGCTCCCGGATACGTTCTCCGGGGGTAGTGAGAATTTTGTGCGTTTTAGAGAGGCTTGCAAACTCCATTTTCGCCTTCTTCCCCATTCTTCTGGTGATGAGGAACGGAGGGTGGGGATCATTATATCGCTGCTCAGGGGTAACGCTCAGTCCTGGGCCTTTTCGCTGCCGGAGGGGGCACGGCCCCTCCGTTCAGTGGATGAATTCTTTTTAGCCCTGGGTCAGATATATGATGATCCGGATCGTATTGCTCTGGCGGAGTCTAGACTACGTCTCCTATGCCAGGGTAAACAATCCGCAGAAATATACTGCTCAGAATTTCGGAGTTGGGCAGCTGATACTGGTTGGAATGATGCTGCACTCCGAAGTCAATTTTGCCATGGTCTTTCAGAGGGATTGAAAGATGCATTTGCCTTTCATGAAAGGCCTATTTCTTTGGACTCTGCTATGTCTCAGGCCGTTCGTATTGACAGGCGTCTTAGAGAGAGAGGAGAGATCTCTCCTTCCTGTCATACTCGGTCCCAGGACTGTGCAGCGGTCCCATTCTCTGCGCAGGGGTCTCAGTCGCTGTCAGCCCCTTCTGAGCAGGAGCCCATGCAGCTGGGGTTGATTGCTTCTGACAATAGAAGATTCAGCCCGCATGGGAGGGTTTGTTTTTGTTGTGGAGGTATTAATCATTTGGCAAATATTTGTCCCTCTAGGAGATTCAGGCAGTTCTCTGGGTATAATAAAGAAACAAAGAGGAAAAAATCTTTGAAAAATGTTCCGTCTGTTACTATTGGCAGGATTGAGGCGGAGATTGAAGATTTTCCGTTTGCTTGTAGTTCCCGTTTTGTCCTGCCGGCTAGGGTGGCGCTAGAGAGCAAGAACATTTTTTGTGAGATTTTTGTGGATAGTGGAGCAGCGGTCAATCTCATTGATAATCACTTTGCGATAACTCATGGTTTCCAGGTGTGCGCTTTGAGAAAGGATATTCCTGTATTTGCTATCGATTCCGCTCCACTTTCTCAGAAATCATTAAAGGGCATAGTTCACAATATCCGTTTAATTGTGAGTGATGCTCATGTTGAGGATGTGTCATGTTTCGTCCTTAGCGGTTTGCCCACCCCGCTGGTGTTGGGGCTGCCCTGGCTCACTAAGCATAACCCCACCATTGATTGGCAAGCGAAGCAAATAAATGGTTGGAGTGACTTTTGCAGAGAGAATTGCCTCATGACATCTGTTTCTGAGGTTGCTACTAAGACTATACCATCTTTTCTCTCTGAATTTTCGGATGTCTTCTCTGAGAGTGCAGTTCAGGATTTGCCCCCGCACAGGGAATACGATTGCCCTATTAATCTCATCCCAGACGCCAAGCTGCCTAAATCTCGTTTATACAATCTTTCCCAACCTGAAAGGGTCGCTATGCGTGCTTATATCTCTGAGAGTCTGAGAAAGGGACACATACGACCCTCGAAGTCACCGGTTGCCGCTGGTTTTTTTTTTGTCAAGAAAAAAGATGGTTCTTTAAGACCTTGTCTGGATTTCAGGGAGCTGAACAATATCACAATTCGTGACCCTTATCCGCTTCCTCTGATCCCGGACCTATTTAACCAGGTTGTTGGGGCTAAAGTCTTTTCCAAATTAGATTTAAGAGGGGCATACAACCTGGTCAGGGTCAGAGAAGGGGACGAATGGAAGACGGCCTTCAATACCCCTGAGGGCCATTTTGAAAATTTGGTTATGCCTTTTGGTTTGATGAATGCCCCAGCCGTTTTTCAGCATTTCGTGAACAGCATTTTTTATCATTTGATGGGAAAATTTGTATTGGTGTATTTGGATGACATTTAGATTTTTTCTCCCGATTTCAAAACTCATAAGGAACATTTACGTCAGGTCTTGCTCATCCTGCGGGAGAATAAATTATATGCGAAACTGGAAAAATGTGTGTTTGCGGTTCCAGAAATTCAATTTCTGGGGTTTCTTCTCTCCGCTTCTGGTTTTCGCATGGACCCCGAGAAGGTCCGCGCTGTGCTTGAGTGGGAGTTTCCTGAGAATCAAAAGGCGCTGATGCGTTTTTTGGGCTTTGCCAATTATTACAGGAAGTTCATTTTGAATTATTCTTCTATTGTTAAACCACTCACTGATATGACCAGAAAGGGGGTAGATTTTTCTTCTTGGTCAGTAGAGGCGCGTAAGGCTTTTTCTGATATCAAGGAGAGTTTTGCTTCCGCTCCCATCTTGGTGCAACCCGATGTTTCTTTACCCTTCATAGTTGAGGTTGATGCTTCTGAGGTGGGTGTGGGTGCGGTCTTGTCTCAGGGTTCCTCTCCTGCCAAATGGCGACCGTGTGCCTTTTTCTCGAAGAAACTCTCCTCCGCAGAGAGAAATTACGATGTGGGAGATAGGGAATTGTTGGCCATCAAGTTGGCTTTTGAGGAATGGCGCCATTGGCTAGAGGGAGCCAGACACCCTATTACCGTATTTACTGACCATAAAAATCTGGCCTACTTGGAGTCAGCCAAGCGTCTGAACCCGAGACAGGCCAGATGGTCGTTGTTCTTTTCTAGGTTTAATTTTGTTGTCACGTTCCGCCCTGGAGTTAAGAATGTGAAGGCAGATGCCCTGTCACGTTGTTTTCCGGGAGGCGGGAATTTTGAAGACCCGGGTCCCATTTTGGCTGAAGGTGTGGTGGTCTCTGCTCTTTTTCCTGAATTGGAGGCAGAGGTGCAGGCAGCCCAGTCAGAGGCTCCTGATCTTTGTCCTCCTGGGAGGTTGTTTGTGCCTCTCGCTTTAAGACACAAGATTTTTAAAGAACACCACGATACGGTCCTTGCTGGGCACCCGGGGGTAAGAGCCACACTGGATCTCATCGCTCGGAGATTCTGGTGGCCTGCGCTTCGTAAGTCGATTGAGGGTTTTGTGGCAGCCTGCGAGACTTGCGCTCGTGCCAAAGTCCCTCATTCACGGCCATCAGGTCCTCTCCTTCCCTTACCCATTCCTTCCCGTCCTTGGACACATCTGTCCATGGACTTTATCACGGACCTGCCTCGTTCCTCGGGGAAGACTGTGATTCTGGTGGTGGTGGACCGTTTTAGCAAAATGGTGCATTTTATCCCTTTTCCTGGTTTGCCCAATGCTAAGACGCTGGCGCAGGCATTTGTTGATCACATTCTCAAATTGCACGGTATTCCTTCAGACATAGTCTCTGACAGGGGCACGCAGTTTGTTTCCAGATTCTGGAAGGCTTTCTGTTCTCGCTTGGGGGTTCGGTTGTCATTCTCTTCTGCTTTCCACCCGCAGTCGAATGGCCAGACAGAGCGCGTCAATCAGAATCTGGAGACATATCTGCGTTGTTTTGTGGCGGAGAATCAAGAGGATTGGTGTTCTTTTTTGTCCCTTGCTGAGTTTGCTTTAAATAACCGTCGTCAGGAGTCCTCTGATAAGTCACCATTTTTTGGTGCATATGGGTTTCATCCACAGTTTGGGACTTTCTCGGGAGAGGGGTCTTCTGGTTTACCTGATGAGGACAGATTCTCCTCGTCTTTGTCATCTATTTGGCAAAAGATTCAAGATAATCTAAAGAGCATGAGTGAGAGATATAAGCGTGTGGCTGATAAGAGACGTGTGCTTGGTCCGGACCTGAATGTTGGTGATCTGGTGTGGTTGTCTACCAAGAATATCAAATTGAAGGTTCCCTCCTGGAAGTTGGGTCCTTTGTTTATTGGGCCTTACAAAATCCTGTCTGTCATCAATCCTGTTGCATACCGTCTTGATATTCCTCAGACTTGGAAGATCCATAATGTTTTTCATAAGTCCTTATTGAAACCTTATGTTCAACCCATTGTACCCTCGCCTTTGCCTCCTCCTCCGATTATGGTTGATGGGAATCTTGAATTTCAGGTCTCTAGGATTGTGGATTCTCGTCTTGTCCGCGGTTCTCTTCAGTACCTTGTTCAGTGGGAGGGGTATGGTCCTGAGGAGAGGATGTGGGTCCCAGTGACGGACATTAAGGCCTCTCGTCTCATCAGGGCTTTCCATAGGTCCCATCCTGAGAAGGTGGGTTCTGAGTGTCCGGAGTACACTCGTAGAGGGAGGGGTACTGTCACAACCAGACAGCTGAGAAGCTCTGACAGAGGCCTTTCAGAACCTCCCCCTTGAGTTTCTGTGTTGTGGTATTCAGCTCCTCCTCTCGTTAGTCTCTCTCAGCTGTCATGTGTTGGACTAATCGCTTCCCTTTAAATTGTTCCCCAGAAGGCTTTTCTGGGCGGCTTATATTTCTTCCTGGAGTATGTGTGCATGCCCATCTGGTCCTCCTCTCCTCTACAAAGTTAAGTGTTAACTGTTATCTGTTATTTTCTGTTTGTTGGATCCCAGGTGACCCTGACTCCCTCCGTGTCTGGTGTAGGGAGCCGGTGGTCGTGTCCCCTCACTATTGTAGGGTGCTCAGGGCTTATATAGTCAAGGTACGTGGATATGCATACCTCCACCATTCGGATCTATGCATAGGCTGAGCAGCCAGGGAAAGTGCCAGGTCTTCTACAGGGGTCTCCCTTTTGTTCCTTAGCTTTTGGATCCAGCGAGTCATTTATGCATGTTGTTTTGCATTGTTTCCTGTACACATTCCGTGACATCTAGATGGTCAAGAAAGATAGATGCACTCCAAGATCGCCATATATAAAGAGATGCTATATCTCAAAGGACAGCCACAGCATCATATTTCTTCTGCAGAAACCACCTATATTATAAAAAAAAACAGCTACTTGAAGCAGGACTGCATTCACACACCCTGCTAGCACATTTGCCATTGACCTCTCATCACTAAGAGTGTCTGTATTGGTGCTGTGAGAGAGCCCATTGGAGGCATGAATGGCAAACACTAGTGTTCAGTGATGAAGCAGGTTCTCTCCTGACACTGGCTTCTCATCTTCACTAAGAAAGTCTGCATTTTCCACTTACCTCTCATCATCACTAAGAACGCTTGTATTGTTGCCATGAGAGAGCCCATTGGAGCATAATTGGCAAACAATAGTGTTCAGTGATGAAGCAGGGTGGGCCTTGGTACTAATGATGGTCACATCAGAGTTCACAGAATGGCTTAAGAGTGCCTACTGCCATCATGCATTGTGCAGAGACACACAGGACCAACACCAAGTGTCATTGCATGGGGTCCCACTAGCTACCATAACCGTTCTCATCTGATATTCATGGAGGGAATATTGACCAGCATTTTGTATGTCCAGAACATCATGGAACCAGTCCTACGGCCTCGTTTTACTTAGGAGATGTGGTGTTCCAACAAGATAATGCTCACCCACACACTGCCTACAATACACTATATCATTAGGAGTATCCAGCAGTTCCTCTGGCCAGCTCATTCCCCAGATCTCTATCCCATGCAGAATGTCTAGGACTGAATGGGGCAGCATATCTCCCATGCACAGCAGCCAACAACCACCTTGGCTGGACTATGAATCCAAGTTCAAAGATCTGGGAATGACATACCAGAGGAGAATATCCAACATCTCTATGATCATTACCATGTAGAATGACCTGTATCATAGAAAGCTGAGATACCACTCAGTATTACTGTGACCCTGCCTCAACATATACTCTGCTACAGAACTCAAAATAAAGGATGCACCACCTTGGTTGTGTGATCATTGAATATGCATCACTAGCAGTTTATACTTTGTCAATCTCATATCAATCACATTAAGTTTTCCTGGTGTTCTTTTTTAATTTTCTACTATGGTAGTTTTATGGGAAAATTATATTTTATATACAATGCCTGTCCCAAAAAAAAAAAATTTGCCACCTGGAATTAACTAAGCAAATAGTTATGAGCCTTCTATTGGATAATTACTGCATGGGCGATTATCTTTCAGCTGGCAATAAGTTATTTAACCCTAACTTGTGCAATGAGTTGCTTCTAATTTCTTAAACAACCATGTTAAAAGACATCTCGTGGTCGTGGAAAAGATGTTAGTCTGTTTGAGAAGGGTCAAATCATTGGCATGCATCAAGCAGAGGAAACATCTAAGGAGATTGCAGAAACTACTAAAATTGGGTTAAGAACTGTCCAACGCATTATTAAAAACTGGAAGGAAAGTGGGGACCCATCGTATTCGAGAAAGAAATGTGGCGGCAAAAAAATCCTGAATGATCGTGATCGGCGATCACTTAAACGTTTGGTGAAATCAAATCAAAGAAAAACAACAGTAGAACTCAGGGCTATGTTTAATAGTGAAAGTAAGAGCATTTTCACATGCACAATGCGAAGGGAACTCAAGGGATTGGGACTGAACAGCTGTGTAGCCATAAGAACCCCACTAATCAGTGAGGCAAACCAGAAAAAAAGGCTTCAATTTCCTAGGGAGCATAAAGATTGGACTCTGGAGCAGTAGAAGAAGGTCATGTGGTCTGATGAGTCCAGATTTACCCTGTTCCAAAGTGATGGGCTCATCAGGGTAAGAAGAGAGGCACATGAAGTGATGCACCCGTCATGCCTAGTGCCTACTGTACAAGCCTGTGGGGGCAGTGCTATGATCTGGGGTTGCTGCAGTTGGTCAGGTCTAGGTTCAGCAACAGTATGTGCTCCATGAATGAGGTCAGCTGACTAGCCGAACATACTGAATGACCAGGTTATTCCATCAATGGATTTTTTTCTTCCCTGATGGCACGGGCATATTCCAAGATGACAATGCCAGGATTCATCGGGCTCAAATTGTGAAAGAATGGTTCAGGGAGAATGATGTATCATTTTCAGAGAGGAAAGGGATGCAAATGAGCTCTTAACAAGCTCTGCCTCTAATGCCACCAGATGTAAGGCAGCTATCCTATAAGTTAATGCCTAATAAGCCAGCACCTCATCTGCAGACAGCTTTTTGATTGAAACACCTTTATTACAATCAATCGTCATACATACATACTTTGGTACTGTGACGCAGCACGGGCCACGAGTCAGCACATAATAAATTACTTACAGTCGTCTTTGCGAGCATGGCATTGTTATGTAACGCACAGGCTAACCTACGCTATACATCGCAATGAATGCTACACTAGCATACCTATTCAATCACAAAAAACCTCCAACAAAGCATTTAGACAGTGACGAGGGAAGGGGAGGAGGGAAGGAGGGGGTAGGGAGGGGAAACCACATGCCCTAAGCTTTATTGAGAAGACAGAAATAAACGGGGGGAGAGGGGGAAGGAGAGGGGTTTAGTCCTCTTCTTCGTCGTCGACGTCCAAGATGTTGTAATCCCGCAGCAGACTGTGGATAAGTCTGCGGCAGTCCAGGACGGACTTGTTCTCCCTCCTAAGAATGAGCCAATTCCTAAAAAAACTAATAGTGTCCTTTAAACAGTTCAAAAGACGCCAGGCCTCCTGGATGGCTCCAACAATATGAGTCCCAGGAAATAGTCCGTACAGCACCGAAGTGTATTGCAGGCTGTTTCTGGGCACAGAGTCTTTGAGTTCATGTTCCAGGGCATCCAACAGGCCCTGCGCAAAGGGGCACTCCCAAAACAGGTGGTACGAAGTTTCCTCCATGAAGGGGCACCTGGGGCAGTACTCCAGTTAGGGGGGTACTATCTCTCCTTAGGGAGAGAGCGCCTTAATCAGCGTGAAGAGACTTATAGGCCATACATGCTCCTCTGGAATTCTGGGAGGAAATGGATGCAAATGAGCTCTTAACAAGCTCTACCTCTAGTGCCACCAGATGTAAGGCAGCTATCATGCTGATTAAGGCGCTCTCTCCCTAAGGAGAGATCGTACCCCCCTAACCCTGACAGGCCTCTCACCCAGTCAAGCCAGTACTCTCTGCTCTGCACTGATGAGGGGGCAATAACCTCAAAACAGCTGTCTGCAGATGAGGTGCTGGCTTATTTAATATCCAAGTCATGTCTCAAGGCTTAGTTAAAGAGCTGAACATTGACTTATAGGATAGCTGCCTTACATCTGGTGGCATTAGAGTCAGAGCTTGTTAAGAGCTAATTTTCATTCATTTCCTCCCAGAATTCCAGAGGAGCATGTATGGCTTATAAGTCTCCTCATGCTGATTAAGGCGCTCTCTTCCTAAGGAGAGATAGTACCCCCCACATCATTTTCACACTTGGATTGGCCACCACAGAGTCCAGACCTTAACCCCATTGAGAATCTTTGCGCAGCAGTCAGACTCTACCATGATCAATGCAAGATCTTGGTGAAAAATTCATGCAACACTGGATGGAAATAAATCTTGTGACATTGCAGAAGCTTATCGAAACAATGCCACAGCGAATGCGTGTCGTAATCAAAGCTAAAGGTTTATTTTTTTGGTGGCGACTTTTTTTGTTGGACAGGCAGTGCATGTATTCATTAAATAATTTTATTTTTTTCTGAGCTCTGTAGCCAAGTGGGCCATTTTATCAGTGATTGGCAATCTTCCCTGTATAAGTGTATATGATGTAGGAAGGTGCAAGGGTCCGTCGTTGACGGAAGGTATGTGTCACGAGGTTCCTGGCCTCGGTGAAGTAAGAGCTGGTATTTTCAGGTGTCTGGAGCAGCTAATGCTGATTGACATTTTACTATTTTAGTATGGCTGATCCGGAACGGGTCTTATTGGGAGTAGCCAAAGTGATGGGTGGGTGACTACTCCCCACGTTCCAGGCCGGGTCTTGACTGGCCTATATAAAACCCAGCCAGCAGTGTCAGCTGTGAGTGGATTACTCCTCTCTGACAGTGGAGCTCTGTCAGTCTCTGTGTTGGGACCTAGAAGTTTGGGCCTGGATTAAAGAGGACCTTTCACCTAAAAAAAAAATGTAAACTAAGACCATAGCTTTACTTACATGCCCCCATGAAGTGTTGATCGTTTTTTCTTTTTTCAAACTGTGCCCCCGTTTGTCCGCTATGCCCCCCCGGAATAATTCCCGCCGTCTATGCTAATGAGCCAGCCTCAAATGGGCTGGCTTTAAAAGTTCTCCTCGGCGTGCCTTCTCTCTTCTCCCTGGCACGGAGCGCATCCAATCAGCGCGCTCCGCTCTTAGCCGGATAGACGAAATCGCTCCAGTTCTCTGAAGTCTCGCGAGAACTGGAGCGTCTTCTCCCTGGCTAAGAGCGGAGCGCGCTGATTGGATGCGCTCCGTGCCAGGGAGAAGAGAGAAGGCACGCCGAGGAGAACTTTTAAAGCCAGCCCATTTGAGGCTGGCTCATTAGCATAGACGGCGGGAATTATTCCGGGGGGGCATAGCGGACAAACGGGGGCACAGTTTGAAAAAAGAAAAAACGATCAACACTTCATGGGGGCATGTAAGTAAAGCTATGGTCTTAGTTTACATTTTTTTTTTAGGTGAAAGGTCCTCTTTAAGGCCTGCTACCTTATTGGTGGAAAGCAGGTGAATTCCGCTTTGTCCAAGGACTTCTTCTTGGCTGCATGGTGTGAACGGACACCAGAATCACAAGGTGACTGTTTTCCTTGAAGCAGACTTTTTGTTTTGTTATTTACTTAATGTGTGAATAAACACTTAAAGGGAACCTGTCCCCGGGCTTTTATTGTGTCAAAAAACGATTTGATACATATGCAAATTAACCTGAGATGAGTCCTGTCCCTGACTCATCTCACGTACAGGACTCATTTCAGATAAATTTGCATATGTATCAAATCGTTTTTTTTACACAATAAAAGCACACAGAGCTATGGGGACTGGGTATTGCGGATGTGCTAGTCTAGCAACCCATGTCCTCAGGTCTATACACAAAATCCCGGTGACAGGTTCCCTTTAACTGTTTAATTAAAATACTTTGTTGTTGCCTCTATACTGCGTCTGCTAACCTGCCTACCAGAGCGAATCCCCATAATACACATATAAAACATAAAAGAGAAAAACAGACTGAGTAAATGATCAAATAAGTCCAAGAATCTCCTGTGATTGAGGTAAAAAGTTTGTACATAAAATGTAGATGCAGGAATAAAATAGAGCTGCAGTAAGCTTTACATAATGTCAGTTTTTGTGCTTCTTGGCCTGTCCAGCACATTTCAACACTTTATTATACTTGACCGATTTTGCCATGCGGCTTTCACAAGAGTTGCAAGTTCACTAATTGCTTCCCACACAACTCTTTTATAGACACACCTATATGAAACAGTTAGGCCCCTTTCACACGGGCGAGATTACCGCGCGGGTGCAATGCGTGAGGTGAACGCATTGCACCCGCACTGAATCCGGACCCATTCATTTCTATGGGGCTGTGCACATGAGCGGTGATTTTCACGTATCACTTGTGCGTTGCGTGAAAAATCGCAGCATGCTCTATTTTGTGTGTTTTTCACGCAACGCAGGCCCCATAGAAGTGAATGGGGCTGCGTGAAAATCGCAGGCATCCGCAAGCAAGTGCGGATGCGGTGCAATTTTCACGCACGGTTGCTAGGAGACGATCGGGATGGGGGCCCGATCATTATTATTTTCCCTTATAACATGGTTGTAAGGGAAAATAATAGCATTCTTAATACAGAATGCATAGTACTATAGGGCTGGAGGGGTTAAAAAAAAATATATATTTTTTTAACTCACCTTGATCCACTTGTTTGTGCAGCCCGGCTTCTCTTATGTCTTCATCTTTGCTGTGCACAGGAAAAGGACCTGTGGTGACGTCACTGTGCTCATCACATGGTCCGTCACACGATCCATCACCATGGTGATGGATCGTGTGATGGACCATGTGATAAGCACAGTGACATCATCAAAGGTCCTATTCCTACTGCACAGCAAAGATGAAGACAGAAGAGAAGCTAGGCTGCGCAAACAAGTGGATTAAAGGGGTTGGCCACTCTGCATGTATTTTCAGCAACTGTGTGGGAGGCAGGGAAAAAAGACATTTCCTAATATATGTCTTTAAGAAGATATGCCTATTTTTTAAACAATCTGAAGCCACACCTCCTGAGCCTCGTTCTGATGTGCAGACAGTCCGTCCATAGCTGCACGAGACATGGAGAAGATCCGTCCATTGGCTGCTGTGTAAATGCGCATGCCCAGTCAGCCCCTGCCACAGGCGAGCTCCCTGCTCCTACTCTGTGTCAGACTTCTGAGATTCCCCGATCCTCCCCCTCCCCCTGCAGCCCTCAATGTGCCCTCTTATTTTATTCTCAGCTAAACTCCAGACACAAAACGGACTAAGGGGTTAAACACCTATCAAGAAACAGACCTTCAGACGTCAATGAGTCACTCACGTGACTGAATGGGCAGCAAATGAAGTGTCGGAAGATGGAGAGATCAGGCTGTTTGCAGAGCAGGTCACCACTGATAGAGGGGGGAGAGAGTGTCTGTCAGTGCTGGAGGTACATGTGCTGTGGACGTGCTGAGAGGAGGGGGATCGAGAACTGTATGCTGAGGTGGGGTGTTCTGTCAGAAAACCTCAGATTCCCTTATCCTGGCATTGTAATATGGGGGGGGGGGGGGACTGTGTAATATTGTGTGCAGGAGGGGGCTGAGTGATATTGTATTGGGGGGGACTGTGTGATATTGTGTGCAGGGGACTGTGTAATATTGTGAGCAGGGGGCTGAGTAATATTGTATGGGGGAGACTAGTAATATTGTGAGCAGGGGGGCTTAGTAATATTGTGAGCAGGGGGGCTTAGGCTAGTTTCACACTAGCGTTCGGCTGTCCGCTCGTGAGCTCCGTTTGAAGGCTCTCACAAGCGGCCCCGAACGCTTCCGTCCAGCCCCAATGCATTCTGAGTGGATGCGGATCCGCTCAGACTGCATCAGTCTGGCAGCGTTCAGCCTCCTCTCCGCTCAGCAGGCGGACACCTGAACGCTGCTTGCAGCGTTCGGGTGTCCGCCTGGCCGTGCGGAGGCGTGCGGATCCGTCCAGACTTACAATGTAAGTCAATGGGGACGGATCCGTTTGAAGATGCCACAATATGTCTCAATCTTCAAGCGGATCCGTCCCCCATTGACTTTCAATGTAAAAGTCTGGACGGATCCGCTCAGGCTAATTTCACACTTAGCTTTTTTTTGCCAATATAATGCAGACGGATCCGATCGAACGCTAGTGTGAAAGTAGCCTTAGTAATATTGTGAGCAGGGGGCTGAGTAATATTGTATGGGGGGACGACTGTGTAATATTGTGTGCAGGGGGGCCGAGTAATATTGTATGGGGGGGGACTGTGTGATTTTGTATGCAGAGGGGGGGTGCAGTGTGATTTTGTATGCAGAGGGGGGTGCAGTGTGATTTTGTATGCAGAGGGGGGGGTGCAGTGTGATTTTGTATGCAGAGGGGGGGGTGCAGTGTGATTTTGTATGCAGAGGGGGGGTGCAGTGTGATTTTTTTTTTTACGCAGGGGGGTGCAGTGTGATTTTGTATACGGGGGGGGGGGGGGTGCAGTGTGATTTTTGTATGCAGAGGGGGGGTTCAGTGTGATTTTGTATACGGGGGGGTGCAGTGTGATTTTTTTTTATGCAGAGGGGGGGTTCAGTGTGATTTTGTATACGGGGGGGGGGTGCAGTGTGATTTGTATGCGGGGGGGGTTCAGTGTGATTTTGTATGCAGAGGGGGGGTGCAGTGTGATTTTGTATGCAGAGGGGGGGTGCAGTGTGATTTTGTATGCAGAGGGGGGTTCAGTGTGATTTTGTATGCAGAGGGGGGGTGCAGTGTGATTTTTTTTTTTTATGCAAGGGGGGGTGCAGTGTGATTTTTGTATGCAGAGGGGGGTGCAGTGTGATTTTTGTATGCAGAGGGGGGGTGCAGTGTGATTTTGTATGCAGAGGGGGGGTGCAGTGTGATTTTTTTTTTTATGCAGAGGGGGGGGGGGTGCAGTGTGATTTTGTATGCAGAGGGGGGGTGCAGTGTGATTTTGTATGCAGAGGGGGGGTGCAGTGTGATTTTGTATGCAGAGGGGGGGTGCAGTGTGATTTTTTTTTTATGCAGAGGGGGGGGGTGCAGTGTGATTTTGTATGCAGAGGGGGGGTGCAGTGTGATTTTGTATGCAGAGGGGGGGTGCAGTGTGATTTTGTATGCAGAGGGGGGGTGCAGTGTGATTTTGTATGCAGAGGGGGGGTGCAGTGTGATTTTTTTTTTTACGCAGAGGGGGGGGTGCAGTGTGATTTTTGTATACGGGGGGGGGGGTGCAGTGTGATTTTTGTATGCAGAGGGGGGGTTCAGTGTGATTTTGTATGCAGAGGGGGGGTTCAGTGTGATTTTGTATGCAGAGGGGGGGTTCAGTGTGATTTTGTATGCAGAGGGGGGGTTCAGTGTGATTTTGTATACGGGGGGGGGTGCAGTGTGATTTTTTTTTTATGCAGAGGGGGGTGCAGTGTGATTTTTGTATACGGGGGGGGGGTGCAGTGTGATTTTGTATGCGGGGGGGGGGGTGCAGTGTGATTTTGTATGCGGGGGGGGGGGGTTCAGTGTGATTTTGTATGCAGAGGGTGGGTGCAGTGTGATTTTGTATGCAGAGGGGGGGTGCAGTGTGATTTTGTATGAGGAGGGGGGGTGCAGTGTGATTTTATTTTCGGGCTGCTATCTGGGGAGGCCACGTTGTATGTGACATCTTTTACTGAATAGAACAGGTTTTCTGTATGTTCTCCGCACCCGATATTTATTCTTATATATTTTCTACTGTACAAGTCAAAGTGAAAGCTGCCCGTTTGACTGTTTTTAATAAAAACTTATTGTTGAAACAAAAAAAATGTATTCTATATATTTTTGTTCATTCATTTTTTTATTTTATTTTTTCCAGTTCTTCTGTGTTCTAGGCGCTTGTAGCTGTGCATAGAGACGGACGCAGTGTTGAGCGAAGCGAGCTTCAGATGCTTTATCCTAAGTTTCCTCGTTCAAAACGTCGGTGTAATACTGTACAGTGATTTGTCTCCGTACAGTATTAGAATGTATGGGCTCCGAGGAGCCAAAGTAAGTTATTCACGAAGTTGCGAGAGACTTTATTGAATAACTCAGGTAGTTGATTTTTAAAGTTGAAAAACACTTTAAAACTAGAAACTGAACTCTGTTTCGGTCCCGTCTAGTATCTCTGAACCGAAGCAGAGTTTAGTTTCAAGTTTTAAAGTGTTTTTCCACTTTCAAAATCAACTACCTGAGTTATTCAATAAAGTCTTGCGCAACTTCGTGAATAACTTACTTTGGCTCCTCGGAGCCCATACATTCTAATACTGTACGGAGACTAATCACTGTACAGTATTTCTCCTAAGTTTAGAACTAAGCGACTTCGGATGAAGCCTCCAACGCTCACTGCCCTCGACACCAACAATGGCCTAACGGACGCGCACATTACACCGCCCTGCGGATCATTGAGGAGCAGCGTTTACTGCTACAAGGGGACTCCCTGTACAATGTTTTAACCCCTTCCTGACCACCCAAGGTAAATATACCTTGGTGGGTGGTTATTTAAATATGGCGGCTGATCGCGAGCACCATAGCTGCTGTGTGCTGTTTTAACCCCTTAAGGACCCATGACGTACATGTTCGTCATATTTTGACGGGACTTAAAGAACCATGACATACATGTACTTCATGAGGTCTGTGGGTCTCTGGGGGAAGATCGGGGTGGAATCGCTGCACCATGGCTGCTCTTACTAGCAGGCCAGGCCATGCCAGGAAAGAGCAGCATGGTGCCGGTCCACCCCCTTCCAGCTCCAAGCACTGCAATTGGCTGATCAATGTGTTGGTCACATTGCAGCCCAGGAAGCTGTCAGCAGTTGTGGAGAGGGTCGGGTGGAGGTCAGGGGACGGTGGATGTTGCTTAACTGGTCAGCACCGGTCTCTTCCTAGGTGAGGCAGGGGACACCAGTTTTAGGGTCCCCTGCCAGCGCTGCGATTGGCTGGAACAACGCTCCAGCCAATGGCAGCGCTATAGCTGCACAGGAAGAGGCTGAACTTCCCTGCAAGCAGCCATTCTAGCTGATTACTGCATGCAGAGGATCTGTTCTGCTGGGACTTGTGCTGTACCACCACTACAAATTAAACTTTTTTGCTGCTGAAAATAACAACAACATCTGGAATAGCTGCACAGATTTTTTGTCATTTGTAGCTGTTCCAGATCCCTTGTCCCTTTCCACCCCCCTCCCATCCTTTTTTTTACGGACACAAATTGGTCCGTGCACTATTTTTGCTGTGACCTCCAAGTGCTTTTCAGTGCGTACCTGCCTGAATAGCACCTGTGGATTATTTGTGCTGATTTCAATTTCAGTTAGTGTCAGTTTAGATTTTTGCACGAACACACCATCTGCGTAAGTGCAATTTGTGTCCATTACTGATCGCTCAGTTTGTGCAAAAAATTTTATATTCGCAGAAAACTGTTTTTTTTACAACTTTTTTTCTAAATTTAATTAAAAATTTATTAAAAGCCCCTTCATGTGTGAAAACACTACATACACATCCCTCACACTAAATAAAGGTTTACACGTTTCACACACCCCAAAAAAAAAAAAGGTCCCATTTATCCCAATGACTATGCTCAGCTGAAGAGGCATACGCCATGCTAGCCTCCGATACCGAGTTTGCAGTGAGGGAGAAGAGGATGCCACTTGCCTCTACTTCTCTACCTCCTGATCATCATCATCATCTGCTGATGAGGGACCCTCTAGAAGGTGCCCCAGGGTAGCAGCTGATGGAGCCCACATGGACCCCACCCCCTGAGAATTATCAGCCCCAAATTCCTGAGTTTGTGGGCCACTCAGGAATTCTGGTAGATTGTGCGGGCTTCACTGAGCTAGATTTTTTTCAAAATCTTCTTCTCTGGATATTTTGTAAATCTAATGGTGGCCCAAACCAATTTGTACGCCCAACAAGTCATTACTCAGAACCCTAGTTCGCCATATGCTAGACCCCTAGGTTGGACCCCAGTAAATGCAGCAGAGATGAAGAAGTTTTGGGGACTCGTGCTGCATATGGGCGTAGTAAAGAACCCTAACGTTAGACAATATTGGAGTTCGGACATTTTCTACCAGACTCCAATTTACAGTCAGACCATGACCTGGGAGCGATTTGAATGGCAGCTAAAATCCATGTCTGCCAATTCAGGCCTGCAAAAAAACATATTTTGCACTTTGCCTCTAGAGGCCTGCTGTGCGCCAATACAGCAGGCTACGAGCACATATGGGGTGTTCGCAAAATGGGGAACATATACTGGTTGTTTTTACACATTTATTCATTTTATTGTTTTATTTACCTGAGGGGTTAGGCCATGTGATATTTTTATAGAGCAGGTAGTTACAAATGCAGCGATACCTAATATGTATACTTTAAAAATAAATAAGTAAATAAAATTTATTGCACTGGCCAGAATCAGTCTGTACCATCCTGGGGGCCGACTGCCTCTCCAATCTGCATTGCAGCCAGCACAAGCACATGAAGAAGGTCATCGTACAAGCCTTCTCCAGGGAAGCCCTGGAGAGCTATGTACCCGTCATGTTTGAAGAGATGTATATATATATATATATATATGATGTGTATGTGTATATATATATATATATATATATATATATATATAGCTACTTTCACACTAGCGTTCTAGCAGATCCGTTCTGAACGGATCCGCTCATATTAATGCAGACGGCGGCTCCGTTCAGAACGGATCCGTCTGCATTATAACTTAGAAAGATGTTCTAAGTGTGAAAGTAGCCTGAGCGGATCCGTTCAGACTTTACATTGAAAGTCAATGGGGGACGGATCCGCTTGAAGATTGAGCCATATGGTGTCATCTTCAAACGGATCCGTCCCCATTGACTTACATTGTAAGTCTGGACGGATCCGCTCGCCTCCGCACGGCCAGGTGGACACCCGAACGCTGCTTGCAGCGTTCAGGTGTCCACTCACTGAGCGGAGCGGAGGCTGAGCGCTGGCAGGCGGATGCATTCTCAGTGGATCCGCCTCCACTGAGAATGCATTAGGGCCAGATGGCTGCGTTCAGGGCCGCTCGTGAGCCCCTTCAAACGGAGCTCACGAGCGGACACCTGAACGCAGGTGTGAAAGGAGCCTAAAAATGTGTGTGTGTGTGTATATATATATATATATATATATATAAATGTGTGTGTATATATATATATATATATACAAAGGGAAAAATGGCGGCACTGGCTGCACTAGGAAAAACGGGTGCACGTTCCTGGGGAATCGACCTCTCACCCCAACCAATATATCCAGAAAAAGGACGGCACTCCAGCAGGATGAAAGTGATAAACTTCTTTTAATCGACCATACGGTGCAACGTTTCGGCTCAACTGAGCCTTTCTCAAGCAAAGCCTTTCTTCTTTGCTTGAGAAAGGCTCAGTTGAGCCGAAACGTTGCACCGTATGGTCGATTAAAAGAAGTTTATCACTTTCATCCTGCTGGAGTGCCGTCCTTTTTCTGGATATATATATATATATATATATATATATATATAAATGTGTGTGTGTGTGTAAACATATGTATATAGAAATGTGTGTATGTATATATATATATATATATATTTATATATATATATATATATATATATATACACACACAGACCTATAAGGAATCATCACGTCTGTAACTACAAGCTGTATAAAAATATAACATAACCAACCGTCTCAGGTAAACGGCAAGAAAAAAAGGAGATATATATATATATATCTAATAAAAAATTAAAACATTTTTGTCACCTAACATAACGAAAAGTGTAATGCCAAGAGATCAAAAAGTAATATGTACTCCAAAATAGTACCAATAAAACCACTCATCCTGCAAAAAATGGGCCCCTACATAAGACAATCGCCCAAAAACTAAAAAGTCTTTCAGAAAAAGGATACACTAAAATACGATTTTTTTTAAAAATGCTTTCATTGTGTAAAACAGATTTTTTTAAAGGGATAATGAGACCTGGATTTTTACTATAGAGCTGCGGACATGTG
>NC_058080.1:173088819-173112782 GCF_014858855.1 Bufo gargarizans
TGGCGGTCAAGTACCCCTGCGGCCTGACGTGCATACCTGCTAGTGAAAATAATTCAATTACATTAGTCTGTCACATATTTGTGTGACCTAAAGCGATTTTTTTTCTCTTTCTGACACCGGCACTGCATATCTGACAGTCAAATAAAACCAGTAAATACTGCTGCTACATTCTCGGTTGACAAATTCCCATTTTTTGTGCTAGAAAGTAAATTTTTTGGCCTGCACTGCATTTCTGACAGTCCAATAAAACCAGTAAATAATGCTGTTACATTGTTGGTTAAAAAAAAATAAAAATCACACTTTTTGTGGTAGATTGTACATTTGCGGCCCGCGCTGCATTTCTGACCGTCCAATAAAATTGTTAAATACTGCTGTTACATTGTTGGTTGAAAAAAACTCACTTTTTGTGCTAGATAGTAAATTTGCAGCCTGCACAGCATTTATCAGCGGCGATCGTTCGCTGGCAGGCTGGAGATCAGATTTTTTTAACCCCTTAACAGGTATATTAGACGCTGTTTTGATAACAGCATCTAATATACCTGCTACCTGGTCCTCTGGTGGTCCCTTTTGTTAGGATCGACCACCAGAGGACACAGGTAGGTCAGTAAAGTCGCACCAAACACTACACTACACTACACCCCCCGTCACTTATTAACCCTTTATGAACCCAAGATCACCCATGATCACCCCATATAAACTCCCTGATCACCCCCCTGTCATTGATCACCCCCCTGTCATTGATCACCCCCCTGTCAGGCTCCGTTCAGACGTCCGTATGATTTTTACGGATACATGGATCGGATCCGCAAAACACATGCGGACCTCTGAATGGAGCCTTACAGGGGGGTGATCAATGACAGGCGGGTGATCACCCATATATACTCCCTGATCACCCCCTGTCATTGATCACCCCCCTGTCATTGATCACCCCCCTGTAAGGCTCCATTCAGACGTCCGTATGATTTTTACGGATCCATGGATACATGGATCGGATCCGCAAAACACATGCGGACGTCTGAATAGAGCCTTACAGGGGCGTGATCAATCACAGGCAGGTGATCACCCATGTATACTCCCTGATCACCCCCTGTCATTGATCACCCCCCTGTAAGGCTCCATTCAGACGTCCGCATGATTTTTACGGATCCATGGATACATGGATCGGATCCGCAAAACACACGCGGACGTCTGAATGGAGCCTTACAGGGGGGTGATCAATGACAGGCGGGTGATCACCCATATAAACACCCTGATCACCCCCCTGTCATTGATCACCCCCCTGTAAGGCTCCATTCAGACGTCCGCATGTGTTTTGCGGATCCGATCCATGTATCCATGGATCCGTAAAACACATGCGGACGTCTGAATGGAGCTTTACAGGAGGGGTGATCAGTGACAGGGGGGTGATCACCCTGATCACCCCCTGTCATTGATAACCCCCCTGTAAGGCTCTATTCAGACGTCCGCATGTGTTTTGCGGATCCGATCCATGTATCCATGGATCCGTAAAAAATCATACGGACGTCTGAATGGAGCCTTACAGGGGGGGTGATCAGTGAAAGGGGGGTGATCACCCTGATCACGCCCTGTCATTGATAACCCCCCTGTAAGGCTCCATTCAGACATCCGCATGTGTTTTGCGGATCCGATCCATGTATCCATGGATCCGTAAAAATCATACGGACGTCTGAATGGAGCCTTACAGGGGGGGTGATCAGTGACAGGGGGGTGATCACCCTGATCACCCCCTGTCATTGATAACCCCCCTGTAAGGCTCCATTCAGACGTCCGCATGTGTTTTGCGGATCCGATCCATGTATCCATGGATCCGTAAAAATCATACGGACGTCTGAATGGAGCCTTACAGGGGGGGTGATCAGTGACAGGGGGGTGATCACCCTGATCACCCCCTGTCATTGATAACCCCCCTGTAAGGCTCCATTCAGACGTCCGCATGTGTTTTGCGGATCCGATCCATGTATCCATGGATCCGTAAAAATCATACGGACGTCTGAATGGAGCCTTACAGGGGGGGTGATCAGTGACAGGGGGGTGATCACCCTGATCACCCCCTGTCATTGATAACCCCCCTGTAAGGCTCCATTCAGACGTCCGCATGTGTTTTGCGGATCCGATCCATGTATCCATGGATCCGTAAAAATCATACGGACGTCTGAATGGAGCCTTACAGGGGGGTGATCAATGACAGGGGGGTGATCAGGGAGTCTATATGGGTGATCACCCCCCTGTCATTGATCATCCCCCTGTCATTGATCACTCCCCTGTAAGGCTCCATTCAGACGTCCGCATGTGTTTTGCGGATCCGATCCTTGGATCCGTAAAAATTATACGGACGTCTGAATGGAGCCTTACCAGGGGGGTGATCAATGACAGGGGGGTGATCCGGGAGTCTATATGGTTGATCACCCCCCTGTCATTGATCACCCCCCTGTCATTGATCACCCCCCCCCCCTGTAAGGCTCCATTCAGACATTTTTTTGGCCCAAGTTAGCGGAAATTTTTTGTTTGTTTTTGTTTTTTCTTACTAAGTCTCATATTCCACTAACTTGTGTCAAAAAATAAAATCTCACATGAACTCGCTATACCCCTCACGGAATCCAAATGCGTAAACATTTTTAGACATTTATATTCCAGACTTCTTCTCACGCTTTAGGGCCCCTAAAAAGCCAGGACAGTATAAATGCCCCACATATGACCCCATTTCGGAAAGAAGACACCCCAAGGTATTCCGTGAGGGGCATATTGAGTCCATGAAAGACTGACATTTTTGTCCTACGTTAGCGGAAAGTGAGACTTTGTGAGAAAAAAACAAAAAAAATCAATATCCGCTAACTTATGCAAAAAAAAAAAATTCTATGAACTCGCCAGGCCCCTCATTGAATACCTTGGGGTGTCTTCTTTCCAAAGTGGGGTCACATGTGGGGTATTTATACTGCCCTGGCTTTTTAGGGGCCCGAAAGTGTGAAAAGAAGTCTGGGATCCAAATGTCTAAAAATGCCCTCCTAAAAGGAATTTGGGCACCTTTGCGCATCTAGGCTGCAAAAAAGTGTCACACATCTGGTATCGCCGTACTCAGGAGAAGTTGGGCAATGTGTTTTGGGGTGTCATTTTACATATACCCATGCTGGGTGAGAAAAATATCTTGGTCAAATGCCAACTTTGTATAAAAAAATTGGAAAAGTTGTCTTTTGCCAAGATATTTCTCTCACCCAGCATGGTTATATGTAAAATGACACCACAAAACACATTCCCCAACTTCTCCTGAGTACGGTGATGCCAGATGTGTGACACTTTTTTGCAGCCAAGGTGGGCAAAGGGGCACATATTCCAAAGAGCACCTTTCGGATTTCACAGGCCATTTTTTACAGATTTTGATTGCAAGGTACTTCTTACACATTTGGGCCCCTAAATTGCCAGGGCAGTATAACTACGCCACAAGTGACCCCATTTTGGAAAGAAGACACCCCAAGGTATTCTGTGAGGGGCACGGAGAGTTCCTAGAATTTTTTATTATTTGTCACAAGTTAGCGGAAAATGATGATTTTTCTTTTTTCCTTAAGAAGTCTCATATTCCACTAACTTGCGACAAAAAATAAAAAATTCTAGGAACTCGCCGTGCCCCTCACGGAATACCTTGGGGTGTCTTCTTTCCAAAATGGGGTCACTTGTGGCGTAGTTATACTGCCCTGGCAATTTAGGGGCCCAAATGTGTAAGAAGTACCTTGCAATCAAAATGTGTAAAAAATGGCCTGCGAAATCCGAAAGGTGCACTTTGGAATATGTGCCCCTTTGCCCACCTTGGCTGCAAAAAAATGTCACACATCTGGTATCGCCGTACTCAGGAGAAGTTGGGGAATGTGTTTTGTGGTGTCATTTTACATATACCCATGCTGGGTGAGAAAAATATCTTGGTCAAATGCCAACTTTGTATAAAAAAATTGGAAAAGTTGTCTTTTGCCAAGATATTTCTCTCACCCAGCATGGGTATATGTAAAATGACACCCCAAAACACATTCCCCAACTTCTCCTGAGTACGGCGATACCAGATATGTGACACTTTTTTTGCAGCCAAGGTGGGCAAAGGGGCACATATTCCAAAGTGCACCTTTCGGATTTCACCGGTCATTTTTTACACATTTTGATTGCAAAGTTCTTCTCACACATTTGGGCCCCTAAATTGCCAGGGCAGTATAACTACCCCACAAGTGACCCCATTTTGGAAAGAAGACACCCCAAGGTATTTCGTGAGGGGCATGGCGAGTTCCTAGAATTTTTTATTTTTTGTCGCAAGTTAGTGGAATATGAGACTTTGTAAGAAAAAAATAAAAATAAAAAATCATCATCATTTTCCGCTAACTTGTGACAAAAAATAAAAAGTTCTATGAACTCACTATGCCCATCAGCGAATACCTTGGGGTGTCTACTTTCCGAAATGGGGTCATTTGTGGGGTTTTTCTACTGTTTGGGCATTGTAGAACTTCAGGAAACATGACAGGTGCTCAGAAAGTCAGAGCTGCTTCAAAAAGCGGAAATTCACATTTTTGTACCATAGTTTGTAAACGCTATAACTTTTACCCAAACCATTTTTTTTTGCCCAAACATTTTTTTTAATCAAAGACATGTAGAACTATAAATTTAGTGAAAAATTTATATATGGATGTCGTTTTTTTTGCAAAATTTTACAGCTGAAAGTGAAAAATGTCATTTTTTTGCAAAAAAATCGTTACATTTCGATTAATAACAAAAAAAAGTAAAAATGTCAGCAGCAATAAAATACCACCAAATAAAAGCTCTTTTAGTGAGAAGAAAAGGAGGTAAAATTCATTTGGGTGGTAAGTTGCATGACCGAGCCATAAACGGTGAAAGTAGTGTAGTGCCGAAGTGTAAAAAGTGCTCTGGTCATGAAGGGGGTTTTAGCTAGCGGGGCTGAAGTGGTTAATAAAGATGGTTTATCTTCAGTCTCCTTGTCTGCCCTACTGTACTTGAATCCTTCTTTGCGGTCTTTCCCTCCTCTGACTGCTACACATAAGTGACAGGGACCTACATTTCTAAAAATCGTCTGTTACATTCTCAGGTGACATTTTACCATTTTTGCCGTATACAAACCCCTACTCTGCATAGCTGACGGACCACATTTTTGTAAAATCATCTGTTCAATTGGTGGGTGACATGAACCCAGTTTTGCCATGAATAAACCCTTGCTCTGCATAGGTGACAGGGACCTCAATTTCTAAAAATTTTCTGTTACATTGATGGTTGATATTAACCAATTTTTGCCGGTGAAAACCCCCTGCTCTGCATTGCTGACAGGGAACAAAATTTTGTAAAAATGTCTGTTACTGATTGGAAGATGCGCGACTACAAGCGCATGCTGCTCGACGCGCTGCTGATGATAGCATTCCCACCTGACAGTGGGGGCTCAGTGGAAGCACAAGGCGAAGGCTGAGGAGGAGGAAGAGGTCACCAACACAGCTGGGTCACCGCCAGCACCTCAGAAGGCAGGGTTAGCATGGCCGAAATGTGGAAAAATTTTGTCAACACGCCACAACCAGCACCACCAGCTGATATGGAACGTCTTAGCAGTAGACAGCATTTCAGCAACATGGTGGAGCAGTATGTTTGCACACGCCTACACGTACTGACTGATGGGTCTCTAAATTGGGCACATGGCCTGAGCTTGCCCTTTACGCCTAGGAGGGGCTGGCCTGCCCTGCAGCCAGTGTATTGTCTAGCACAACCAATATGGACAACAATATGGACAAGCTCATGTTCATTAAAATGAACCAGGCATGGATCCCACAGGCCTTGTGCAGAATAGATATGTATTCTGGCCTCACCTAGCCATTGTTGTACTCCAGGGCACTTTCTCTTTGTTTTATTTTTTATATTTCCCAATGTTTTGGGGTCTACCCAAATAAATAAATAAAAAACTGTGTTAGCTACCTCCTCCTCCTCCACCGCCACATCCACCATCTCCTCAACCTCCTACTCCATATGGACCTCCTCCTCCTAGATCAAGATTATAATTTTTTATTTTTACGTATTTTATGTTATTTTAAGTCATTTCCCTATCCACATTTGTTTGCAGAGCACTTGCCATGCCTTTTGCAGCCCTCTAGCTGTTTCCATGACTTTTTTAGATCCATTTTAGTGCTCCAAAGTTCGGGTCCCCTTTGACTTCAATGGGGTTTGGGGTCAAGTTCGGGTCCTGAACTCGAACTTTTTTGCGAAGTTCTGCCGAACCCGTCGAACCCCAACTTCCGGGTGTCCGCTAAACTGTAATGAGGAGGTGTCCTCTTTTTTAATAACTGTATTTTCTACAATTTTTTTTTCATATTTTTTTGTTTTTTTTTAGTTTAGCTTCCTTTATTTCAGTAGGCTTAGGGTACTTTCACACTTGCGGCAGAGGAAGTCAACTGATGGCATTTGTAAGACTGATCAGGATCCTGATCAGTCTTAAAATGCATTGAAATGGCGGTTCCGTCTTTCCGGTGTCATCCGGAAAAACAGATCTGGCATTTATTTTTTTCTCATTTTTTTCCGGCATTTTGAATGCCAGATCCGGCACTAATACATTCCTATAGAAAAAAATGCCAGATCCGGCATTCCGGCAAGTATTCCGGATTTTTGGCCAGAGATAAAACCGTAGCATGCTGGGGTATTATCTCCATCCTGAACAGTAAAAAAGACTGAACTGAAGACATCCTGATGCATCTGGAACGCATTGCTCTTCATTTAGAACGCATGGCGATAAAACTGATCAGTTCTTTTCCTGTATAGAGCCCCTAGGACGAAACTCTATGCTGGAAAAGAAAAACACTAGTGTGAAAGTACAGTACCCTTACTAATAAATGGCTCCTTGGCTGTGATAAAATCATGATACATTTTTTGACCACTTGATATGCTCTGGTAACAATGCTGTATACACAATAGAGATATTCAGTGCTCGCACAGATGGCTTCTATGTTTCTTAGCTAATGAGATTTCTATGAGTGTAATTTAGTTCTTTTAATCTCGGATACGTTGAGATCATTGCTTACTTCATTGGACTCATTTATAAATTCATCCATGCTGAATCATGGTGTGTCGGTGGCTAAAAACTTAGCCTTAGGCTACTTTCACACTAGCGTTTTTTGCGGATCCGTCATCGATTGGCAAAAATGTTTCCATTACAATAATACAACCGCATGCATTCGTCATGAATGGATCCGGTTGTATTATGTCTTCTATAGCCATGACGGATCCGTCTTGAACACCACTGAAAGTCAATGGAGGACGGATCCCTTTTCTATTGTGCCAGATTGTGTCAGAGAAAATGGATCCGTCACCATTGACTTACATTGTATGCCAGGACGGATCCGTCTTGCTGCATGCAGGCAGCGTTTTGGTGTCGGCCTCCAGAGCGGAATGGTGACTGATCGGAGGCAAACTGATGCATTCTGAGCAGATCCATTTTTATTCAGAATGCATTAGGGCAAAACTGATTCATTTTGGACCGCTTGTGAGAGAACAGATCTCACAAACGGAAAGCCAAAACGTTAGTGTGAAAGTAGCCGCTACGCCTTTTGATAGTTTATCCTACTTAAATTGATGTTTCTTGCACATTTTAGGAGTGAACTGAATTTGAAGGCACAAACAGAAAATAAGAACATTACATTTTACAGAAGATATTATTTTAGTTCTAGACTATTAATTATGTGCTTCTCCTATCATGGAGCTCCAAGAAGACTTTTTATTTTTTTTGTTGTTGTTTTTTATTGACAGAAAAAAATACAAAAATTGTCTTCCAGACAACCCAATCTTCAACATTATCAAATTTCTAATTTTTACCCCAAAACTTCCCCCCTCAGCCTCCGCCCCCCTTGCGGTGCGTCTCCTATCCCCTCCGTCAACAAGGACGGAGAAGGGATGGTGGTGGGGTGAAAGCAATAAGATTTAGGACTTCTCCTCAATATTTCTTTGTTTATATAAGATTTTTTCATATATGTTAATCTTATTGACCAAATGTAACCATATATACACATTAGGAGTATTTCGTGAGAACCAACTCCGCGTGATTAAAAGTCTCGCCAAATAGAGTATTTTAATCGGGAGGGTTCTTTCATACTTATCACATTTAATTTGGGAAATCCAACATTCCACTACAAATGGATTAACTATTTTTAGTTTTTGAGTAATAAGTTTTGCTATTGCCTCCCAATATTCTGTTAATCTTATTTATTGCATTTACTGTCATGTGTAATGTGCATTTCCCTGTATTATCTGGGTGTCAGGCCTGTCAGGGTGCAGTTTAGCCTCCCAGACGTTAGAGGAGATAGAGCAGCATTGCACTGCAAAGCATTAACTGTATAACCTCCAAGTATCTTGCAAGATTGAAACCTGCTGTGCTGTGAAGTAAACCTGCTGTGCATTTTTACTGTAAGGGACTGCATTATCAACTACTGCAATTGCTTGTATAAAGTTGGACTGTTTCCTAAAGTAAAGCAACGTTTGGTTTACCATCTGTGTACTCCATTAATCCTCCTGCAAACCGGTGTGCCACCGTTACAGGCACTGGCGTCACGATTCTTAAAGGGACCTTACCTAAGGCACTCAAAATACCTGCAACATCCAGGGCACCTCATCCACCATCAGGCCTGGTCCCTATTTACCAAGTGTGCCCCAGAGGAACTAGTGTCTACCTCTCCTTCACTGCCGCATGCCTGCCCAGGGTTCCCCTCAGAAAAGTGAGTAACCCTCGATTGCCCATAACCGTGACCTCACTATCGCTATACCCTGCAGGTCTGGCGTGCTGCATAATCAGCCCCGAGTAAATCACATCATGGACAATTAGACATACTCCTCAACCCACATTTATTAAGCCATTCTGGTGTGACGTGTAGTCTATGTATGATATTGAATTGTACCAAAACATTATTAAAATTGTGTGACACTAATCTTATGTTAGGAATAGTTTTATTTATTTTTTTATAGGCTGGCACACAATATCTGGTAGCAAGTAGAGAGACAATAAGTGTTGTAAAATAAGTGATGTTTATTATCCTAATTACAGTTAAAAGTATGGAAAAATAGAGATATCTAAGTAAATGGGAAAAAGGTTAAAATTAAGAACAAATATACAGTTAAAAGGTAACAGTCAAAGTCAAAATATAAGTAAAATGTAATTTTTTTTTAAAACTTGCAGTAGGTTTGGCCCACATGTGGTACCAGTAAGTGTCCTTGTTAGGGATATCTCACTGTTAGTAGTAATACAATTGCTGTATATTCACAGTGTAGTAGCAAGTTGGTAATAAAATGTCTCTGGTATTTTTGCAACACAATATATTATGCTGGGTGGTTCTTTTTGGGGTATTTAAATGCTGCAGATATTGTATATTAGTTGTATAGTATCACAGAGTAGAAAACGTTGGCTGTTTTGCTAGTTGTTTCAGCTAATAATTGTCTTATTTTTATAGTAAATCTGTTTCATTAAATAATGCAGCCACTATATCAACTAATAAATAATCAATAATAAATGATCCAAGTGATGCAGTTGCTGTGACACACAATAGAAAATCCAAGTGATATAGCAGGCAAGCACTGTTTATATTCCTCCTGTGGCGTCCCACAAGGAGAAAATGTGCTGCCTACAATTACCTTTCTAGAGTCTTCCCGTGAGTTCACGTCTCATGTGATAATGTGGGCTCGACAAATCATGTGATGTTGTATGTACCCGGCATCCCACGTGGTGTAGAGGCTCGGCATCCCATGTTGTGTAGGAGATCGACGTCCGTGCGGTCACGCGCGCTGGATGTATATACTGGGGAGGTTGCTGTGGATCTGTGGGCTGGTATAGTTAAATGGAAGAGCCTCCAAACCAGTTGATATATGTTGTCCTTTAATGTCTGAACAGGCGGGTAACGTTGAGTCACCAGACGCGTTTCGGGGTCTAACCTGACCCCTTCCTCAGTGGTGACCTGCCACTAGTTGTAATGCCCTTTTTCTCCACTTCCTCCAAATTGAAGAGTGATTATTTCTCATCGGGCAAAGCTGGTTTAAATGATACAATTGGGATGAGCATATCCCTTGTTGTCCGTAGTCGAGATTATCCTGCATGTCATTAATAAGATAGGCCATTATCGCTGAGAGGCCCATTATGTGTCTCTTATCTACCAGCTATAGTGTGCCAGTCTATTAACAAAACCTATTCCTACATACTAAACTGACCGGGTGAGTCAGCCAGACCATGAGCACCTTGCATGACAGCAGACGGGTGAGCACCTATACATTCTAAAAGTCTATTTCTACTAATCAGTCATCTGGTTGGATCCTTAAAACATATCCCAAAGCCTTTTGTCTGGGGGAACGTATACCATTAAATAGTGATTCAAGAAGCAATTTATAAAGTTGAGAAATTTTAAACCTTTGCCCCAAACATTCCATCAATTCATTCAAAGGTATACTAGTATCTATCTGTAGCCAAAATTTCCCCTTTACACTTCCAAGTGCCAAATGTAACTGTAAATATTTAAAACCAAGATAAATTATGTATATGCTCTCTTTGTGACAACTGCAAAAAATATAAAATATCTATATTTACTCACCACTTGTTCAACAAACAGAATATTGTTTTTTTTTTGCCAATATTTATCTACAGCTAAAGCATCCAACTCCTGTAAATAATAATGCCAAAGGGGAGTGAAGTGGAGAGCTCCCCTTACTCCCAACCACCCTCTAATAGTGCTCCAGGTCTTAGTAAATAACTTTCTAGATTCCCTATAGTCGTGTTGAACTCTGGATAATAACCCAGACTCTAATAATATAAACATATCATATGTAGATTATACTCAAGAAGTTCCTACAAAGTGTATTTTCCTCACAGTGGTTATACAGCCATGGCTGTGAAGCTATAAAGTAGCCCTTAAAATAGGGAAGGGTCAGCCCTCCCTGTTCCATTGGCTTATAAAGATATTCCAAGTTAAGCCTCACCCACTTTCTTCCCTACACCAGATCATTAATAATTCTCTCAACTTAAAAAAATTATCCTCTATCCACAATGGGGAATTTCTAAGAATTTAGAGGAGTTGGGGTAATATCACCATCTTAACCAGGGATTAGTGATGAACGGCAGGTGCCATATTCGAATTTGCGATATTTCACGAATATTTCGCTAAATATTCGTGATATATTCGCTAAATGGAGACTTCGTTATATTCGTACAATGGTATTCTATTGCGAAAAATCGTCATTGAAATATTCGTTTGCGCATGCGCATTTTTCGCATAAGATAAACTAGATTAAATAATGAAGAATATTCTAATTTAGTATTGACTAAGATATTTTAGCCTTCTCACATTGGTCCACAACTAATGGTCCATTACTGGCCTGCTTTTTGCTTGTGGGCCAATGTGAGAAGACTAAAATATCTTAGTACTGAATTAGAATTTTCTAATATATGTAATATACAGGGTGGGCCATTTATATGGATACACCTTGATAAAATGGGAATGGTTGGTGATATTAACTTCCTGTTTGTGGCACATTAGTATATGTGAGGGGGGAAACTTTTCAAGATGGGTGGTGACCATGGCAGCAATTTTGAATCCAACTTTAGTTTTTTCAATAGGAAGAGGGTTATGTGACACATCAAACTTATTGGGAATTTCACAAGAAAAAAACTATGGTTTGCTTGGTTTTAATGTAACTTTATTCTTTCATTAGTTATTTACAAGTTTCTGACCACTTATAAAATGTGTTCAATGTGCTGCCCATTGTGTTGGATTGTCAATGAAACCCTCTTCTCCCACTCTTCACACACTGATAGCAACACCGCAGGAGAAATGCTAGCACAGGCTTCCAGTATCCGTAGTTTCAGGTGCTGCACAGCATATGCTGTGAAGATACGAGATGTGCAGCACCTGAAACTACGGATACTGGAAGCCTGTGCTAGAAAGATAGTGGAGCAATATCAGAAAGGTGTTACCCAGCGAAAAATTGCAAAGACTTTGCATCTATCATCATCAACTGTGCATAACATCATTCGAAGATTCAGAGAATCTGGAACAATCTCTGTGCGTAAGGGTCAAGGCCGTAAAACCATACTGGATGCCCGTGATCTCTGGGCCCTTAAACGACACTGCACCACAAACAGGAATGCTACTGTTAAGGAAATCACAGAATGGGCTCAGGAATACTTCCAGAAACCATTGTCAGTGAACACAATCCACCTTGCTATCCGCCGTTGCGAGCTGAATCTCTACAGTGCAAAGAAGAAGCCATTTCTAAGCAAGATCCACAAGCTCAGGCGTTTTCACTGGGCCAGGGATCATTTAAAATGGAGTGTGGCAAAATGGAAGACTGTTCTGTGGTCAGACGAGTCACGTTTTGAAGTTCTTTTTGGAAATCTGGGATGCCATGTCATCTGGACCAAAGAGGACAAGGACAACCCAAGTTGTTATCAACGCTCAGTTCAGAAGCCTGCATCTCTGATGGTATGGGGTTGCATGAGTGCGTGTGGCATGGGCAGCTTGCATGTCTGGAAAGACACCATCAATGCAGAAAAATATATTCAGGTTCTAGAACAACATATGCTCCCATCCAGACGTCATCTCTTTCAGGGAAGACCCTGCATTTTTAAACAAGATAATGCCAGACCACATTCTGCATCAATCACAACATCATGGCTGCGTAGGAGAAGGATCCGGGTACTGAAATGGCTAGTCTGCAGTCCAGATTTTTCACCTATAGAGAACATTTGGCGCATCATAAAGAGGAAGGTGCAACAAAGAAGGCCCAAGACGATTGAACAGTTAGAGGCCTGTATTAGACAAGAATGGGAGAGCATTCCTATTTCTAAACTTGAGAAACTGGTCTCCTCGGTCCCCAGACGTCTGTTGAGTGTTGTAAGAAGAAGGGGAGATGCCACACAGTGGTGAAAATGGCCTTGTCCCAACTTTTTGGGGATTTGTTGACACCATGAAATTCTGATTCAACATATTTTTCCCTTAAAATGGTACATTTTCTCAGTTTAAACTTTTGTTCCATGATGTATGTTCTATTCTGAATAAAATATTAGAAGTTGGCACCTCCACATCATTGCATTCAGTTTTTATTCACGATTTGTATAGTGTCCCAACCTTTTTGGAATCCAGTTTGTAATAACCTTGCAGCCAGAATTCTTGAGAAAAGCTTCACATCATTTTCTACAATATTTTAGACATTAGATACAGCCATGACAAATTAGTCCTTTTTGTTTTTTAATACATTTTTGGAAAGCAAATAGTTTAGATATATTTAATAGTATTTTTATAAGAAGGTCATTGCCCCAATCAATCTAGAATGCTAATTGACAAGAAAAAAATCTAGACTACAGTCTGGAAGAGACCAGAATCTTCCAGCTCTTTTAGCTTTCCATATTACCGTAAATCCTTTGTTATTCAATCTATTAATTGGAAATATTTCATTTATCAAAACCTGAGAGTCATTTAAAATATATAAAATTTGTGGTAAAATTTGTGGACCATTTTAACTAATAAAATTCCAGAGCTAAGAGAAATGGGGAGTCTCTTCTAATCTTTGATTCTATCTTGCACTTTTATTTGGATAAGATGGATAACATTTATTGTTGGCAATGTAGCCAGGTTCTCTGGTACAGTCACCTCCATATATTTAAAGAGAACCTGTCAGCAAAGTTGCTATTAAACCACTGCCATAGTGCAATATCCTGTAGAAAAAGCTATTTAAGTGACGTTATAAACTAACAGTCCTCTGAGAAGTGCACCTACTCTGCTTTGATTGGCATGCTGCTCAGCAAACCTAACGTTTGAAGCCAGCTCTAGCTCTGCCAATAGTGACACCAGTCAAGGCAGAGTGAGTGTGCTAACAGAGAGGACATCATCAATAGTCACTTCCACAGCACCGTGCAGATGACTATTGGTGAGAGGGGCATGGCACTTATAATGTCCCCTTTTTCCTTCTAGTAAAACCAAGTTTTCTAAAGGGCCATGTCTACAAACAGTAGTTTAATTTTTGTTGACCGGTTCCTTTTAAAGTTAACCTATCATTTCTTAAACCTTTATCTTCAAAATCAGTTTTGATATTAAATGTGTAGAGTTATAGAGAAAGTGCCAAAGTTCTGGAAATGTTCAAATACCTTAGGCAATGATCTAGTTGTGCCTCTTAGAGAAAGGAAGAAGTCATCATTCTCATGGGCAAAAAATTCTATAATGAATGTAGTATTAAGTGGGGTTTCAATCAATGCGGGGATTGCTCCACATACAAATATATGAAAAAGACAAATACCTTTTGGGACTCAAGAGGAGAAAGATCATATAAAATTGTTCATTCTTTTAATTGTAAAATCAAATCAGTAATCAATTGAGCAATATGTCCCTGTGGAATGATGTACATATAAAGGGATGACCTCCAGGAAATTAAGAGTCAGAACCTTGGAGCATATCAGAGATATACGCTCAATACTCACAAGGGAACCTGATGACCCAAGATTGCAAAAAATGAAATCCATATCGGGACACTTAAGAGAACATAAAGAAGAACCCATGGGTCTGAAGCTTTTTGCAATTGATTAAAATGGGATCTCGAGGAAGAGACAGAATGAAAAGACTGGCACAGGTAGAGATAAAATGGATTACACTCTTGGATACAATGTCCCCTAGGGGTTAAATGAAAAATTGGGTTTTCTAAATGCACAACACACGCTTTCACTTTTTATCATTTAGGTTATTATCTATGAATATCCATACATACGTAATTATAGTTATTGCCCAATATTATAATGGTGTCAAACATCATATATCATGACTAGGGATGAGCGAACTCGAACTGTATAGTTCGGGTTCGTACCGAATTTTGGGGTGTCCGTGACACGGACCCGAACCCGGACATTTTCGTAAAAGTCCGGGTTCGGGTTCGGTGTTCGTCGCTTTCTTCGCGCTTTTGTGACGCTTTCTTGGCGCTTTTTGAAAGGCTGCAAAGCAGCCAATCAACAAGCGTCATACTACTTGCCCCAAGAGGCCATCACAGCCATGCCTACTATTGGCATGGCTGTGATTGGCCAGAGCACCATGTGACCCAGCCTCTATTTAAGCTGGAGTCACATAGCGCCGCCCGTCACTCTGCTCTGATTAGCGTAGGGAGAGGTTGCGGCTGCGACAGTAGGGCGAGATTAGGCAGATTAACTCCTCCAAAGGACTTGATTAACTGATCGATCTGCAGCTGTGGATCATTGAGCTGCTGATCCTCAATTGCTCACTGTTTTTAGGCTGCACAGACCGTTTGTCAGTCTCATTTTTCTGGGGTGATCGGCGGCCATTTTGTGTCTTGTGGTGCGCCAGCACAAGCTGCGACCAAGTGCATTTAACCCTCAATGGTGTGGTTGTTTTTTGGCTAAAGCCTACATCAGGGTGAAGCTGTCACACCAAGTGCATTTATCCAGCAATAGTCTGTTCATTTTTTGGCCATATACAAAATCAGGGGCAAGCTGCGCCTGTCACCAAGTGCATTTAACCCTCAATGGTGTGGTTGTTTTTTGGCTAAAGCCTACATCAGGGTGAAGCTGTGACACCAAGTGCATTTAACCAGCAATAGTCTGTTCATTTTTTGGCCATATACAAAATCAGGGGCAAGCTGCGCCTGTCACCAAGTGCATTTAACCCTCAATGGTGTGGTTGTTTTTTGGCTAAAGCCTACATCAGGGTGAAGCTGTCACACCAAGTGCATTTAACCAGCAATAGTCTGTTCATTTTTTGGCCATATACAAAATCAGGGGCAAGCTGCGCCTGTCACCAAGTGCATTTAACCCTCAATGGTGTGGTTGTTTTTTGGCTAAAGCCTACATCAGGGTGAAGCTGTCACACCAAGTGCATTTAACCAGCAATAGTCTGTTTATTTTTTGGCCATATCCCAGTCTAATTCTGTCACTAAATCCATACCGGTCACCCAGCGCCTAAATACTAGGCCTCAAATTTATATCCAGCTAAATCTGTCCCTAGTGCTGTAGCTGGGCGAGTTATTTAGTGTCCGTTCAAGCACATTTCTTGTTCTGGGTTGAAATACAATTCCCAATTTAGCAATTTCATAATTTAGTGGTTCCTGCTATATCAGAGCTATTTGAAATCTATCCCAAAAAGGGTATATAATATTGAAGGTGCACATTGGGTCATTCAGAATAACTTCACACACACCCGCTACTGTGTATTTCCAAGTCTAATTCTGTCACTAAACCCATACCTGTCACCCAGCGCCTAAATACTAGGCCTCAAATTTAAATCCCTCTAAATCTCTCGTTACCCACCGCTGTACTGTTGTTGCTGGGCAAGATATTTAGTGTCCGTCAAAGCACATTTTTTGTTCTGGGTTGAAGTACAATTCCCAATTTAGCAATTTCATAATTTAGTGGTTTCTGCTATATCAGAGCTATTTGAAATCTATCCCTAAAAGGGTATATAATATTGAAGGTGCACATAGGGTCATTCAGAATAACTTCACACACACGCTTCTGTGCATTTCCAAGTCTAATTCTGTCACTAAATCCATACCGGTGACCCAGCGCCTAAATACTAGGCCTCAAATTTAAATCCCTCTAAATCTCTCGTTACCCACCGCTGTACTGTTGTTGCTGGGCAAGATATTTAGTGTCCGTCAAAGCACATTTTTTGTTCTGGGTTGAAGTACAATTCCCAATTTAGCAATTTCATAATTTAGTGGTTTCTGCTATATCAGAGCTATTTGAAATCTATCCCTAAAAGGGTATATAATATTGAAGGTGCACATAGGGTCATTCAGAATAACTTCACACACACGCTTCTGTGCATTTCCAAGTCTAATTCTGTCACTAAATCCATACCGGTGACCCAGCGCCTAAATACTAGGCCTCAAATTTAAATCCCTCTAAATCTCTCGTTACCCACCGCTGTACTGTTGTTGCTGGGCAAGATATTTAGTGTCCGTCAAAGCACATTTTTTGTTCTGGGTTGAAGTACAATTCCCAATTTAGCAATTTCATAATTTAGTGGTTTCTGCTATATCAGAGCTATTTGAAATCTATCCCTAAAAGGGTATATAATATTGAAGGTGCACATAGGGTCATTCAGAATAACTTCACACACACGCTTCTGTGCATTTCCAAGTCTAATTCTGTCACTAAATCCATACCGGTGACCCAGCGCCTAAATACTAGGCCTCAAATTTAAATCCCTCTAAATCTCTCGTTACCCACCGCTGTACTGTTGTTGCTGGGCAAGATATTTAGTGTCCGTCAAAGCACATTTTTTGTTCTGGGTTGAAGTACAATTCCCAATTTAGCAATTTCATAATTTAGTGGTTTCTGCTATATCAGAGCTATTTGAAATCTATCCCTAAAAGGGTATATAATATTGAAGGTGCACATAGGGTCATTCAGAATAACTTCACACACACGCTTCTGTGCATTTCCAAGTCTAATTCTGTCACTAAATCCATACCGGTGACCCAGCGCCTAAATACTAGGCCTCAAATTTAAATCCCTCTAAATCTCTCGTTACCCACCGCTGTACTGTTGTTGCTGGGCAAGATATTTAGTGTCCGTCAAAGCACATTTTTTGTTCTGGGTTGAAGTACAATTCCCAATTTAGCAATTTCATAATTTAGTGGTTTCTGCTATATCAGAGCTATTTGAAATCTATCCCTAAAAGGGTATATAATATTGAAGGTGCACATAGGGTCATTCAGAATAACTTCACACACACGCTTCTGTGCATTTCCAAGTCTAATTCTGTCACTAAATCCATACCGGTGACCCAGCGCCTAAATACTAGGCCTCAAATTTAAATCCCTCTAAATCTCTCGTTACCCACCGCTGTACTGTTGTTGCTGGGCAAGATATTTAGTGTCCGTCAAAGCACATTTTTTGTTCTGGGTTGAAGTACAATTCCCAATTTAGCAATTTCATAATTTAGTGGTTTCTGCTATATCAGAGCTATTTGAAATCTATCCCTAAAAGGGTATATAATATTGAAGGTGCACATAGGGTCATTCAGAATAACTTCACACACACGCTTCTGTGCATTTCCAAGTCTAATTCTGTCACTAAATCCATACCGGTGACCCAGCGCCTAAATACTAGGCCTCAAATTTAAATCCCTCTAAATCTCTCGTTACCCACCGCTGTACTGTTGTTGCTGGGCAAGATATTTAGTGTCCGTCAAAGCACATTTTTTGTTCTGGGTTGAAGTACAATTCCCAATTTAGCAATTTCATAATTTAGTGGTTTCTGCTATATCAGAGCTATTTGAAATCTATCCCTAAAAGGGTATATAATATTGAAGGTGCACATTGGGTCATTCAGAATAACTTCACACACACCCGCTACTGTGTATTTCCAAGTCTAATTCTGTCACTAAACCCATACCTGTCACCCAGCGCCTAAATACTAGGCCTCAAATTTAAATCCCTCTAAATCTCTCGTTACCCACCGCTGTACTGTTGTTGCTGGGCAAGATATTTAGTGTCCGTCAAAGCACATTTTTTGTTCTGGGTTGAAGTACAATTCCCAATTTAGCAATTTCATAATTTAGTGGTTTCTGCTATATCAGAGCTATTTGAAATCTATCCCTAAAAGGGTATATAATATTGAAGGTGCACATAGGGTCATTCAGAATAACTTCACACACACGCTTCTGTGCATTTCCAAGTCTAATTCTGTCACTAAATCCATACCTGTCACCCAGCGCCTAAATACTAGGCCTCAAATTTAAATCCCTCTAAATCTCTCGTTACCCACCGCTGTACTGTTGTTGCTGGGCAAGATATTTAGTGTCCGTCAAAGCACATTTTTTGTTCTGGGTTGAAGTACAATTCCCAATTTAGCAATTTCATAATTTAGTGGTTTCTGCTATATCAGAGCTATTTGAAATCTATCCCTAAAAGGGTATATAATATTGAAGGTGCACATAGGGTCATTCAGAATAACTTCACACACACGCTTCTGTGCATTTCCAAGTCTAATTCTGTCACTAAATCCATACCGGTCACCCAGCGCCTAAATACTAGGCCTCAAATTTATATCCCGCTGAATTTGAATACAATACATTGGGCCAAATAATATATTTGTTGTTGTGGTGAACCATAACAATGAGAAAAACATCTAGTAAGGGACGCGGACGTGGACATGGTCGTGGTGGTGTTAGTGGACCCTCTGGTGCTGGGAGAGGACGTGGCCGTTCTGCCACATCCACACGTCCTAGTGTACCAACTACCTCAGGTCCCAGTAGCCGCCAGAATTTACAGCGATATATGGTGGGGCCCAATGCCGTTCTAAGGATGGTAAGGCCTGAGCAGGTACAGGCATTAGTCAATTGGGTGGCCGACAGTGGATCCAGCACGTTCACATTATCTCCCACCCAGTCTTCTGCAGAAAGCGCACAGATGGCGCCTGAAAACCAACCCCATCAGTCTGTCACATCACCCCCATGCATACCAGGGAAACTGTCTCAGCCTCAAGTTATGCAGCAGTCTCTTATGCTGTTTGAAGACTCCGCTGGCAGGGTTTCCCAAGGGCATCCACCTAGCCCTTCCCCAGCGGTGAAAGACATAGAATGCACTGACGCACAACCACTTATGTTTCCTGATGATGAGGACATGGGAATACCACCTCAGCATGTCTCTGATGATGACGAAACACAGGTGCCAACTGCTGCGTCTTTCTGCAGTGTGCAGACTGAACAGGAGGTCAGGGATCAAGACTGGGTGGAAGACGATGCAGGGGACGATGAGGTCCTAGACCCCACATGGAATGAAGGTCGTGCCACTGACTTTCACAGTTCGGAGGAAGAGGCAGTGGTGAGACCGAGCCAACAGCGTAGCAAAAGAGGGAGCAGTGGGCAAAAGCAGAACACCCGCCGCCAAGAGACTCCGCCTGCTACTGACCGCCGCCATCTGGGACCGAGCACCCCAAAGGCAGCTTCAAGGAGTTCCCTGGCATGGCACTTCTTCAAACAATGTGCTGACGACAAGACCCGAGTGGTTTGCACGCTGTGCCATCAGAGCCTGAAGCGAGGCATTAACGTTCTGAACCTGAGCACAACCTGCATGACCAGGCACCTGCATGCAAAGCATGAACTGCAGTGGAGTAAACACCTTAAAACCAAGGAAGTCACTCAGGCTCCCCCTGCTACCTCTTCTGCTGCTGCCGCCTCGGCCTATTCTGCTGCTGCCGCCTCGGCCTCTTCCTCCGCCTCTGGAGGAACGTTGGCACCTGCCGCCCAGCAAACAGGGGATGTACCACCAACACCACCACCACCACCTCCGTCACCAAGCGTCTCAACCATGTCACACGCCAGCGTTCAGCTCTCCATCTAACAAACATTTGATAGAAAGCGTAAATTCCCACCTAGCCACCCTCGATCCCTGGCCCTGAATGCCAGCATTTCTAAACTACTGGCCTATGAAATGCTGTCATTTAGGCTGGTGGACACAGACAGCTTCAAACAGCTCATGTCGCTTGCTGTCCCACAGTATGTTGTTCCCAGCCGGCACTACTTCTCCAAGAGAGCCGTGCCTTCCCTGCACAACCAAGTATCCGATAAAATCAAGTGTGCACTGCGCAACGCCATCTGTGGCAAGGTCCACCTAACCACAGATACGTGGACCAGTAAGCACGGCCAGGGACGCTATATCTCCCTAACTGCACACTGGGTAAATGTAGTGGCAGCTGGGCCCCAGGCGGAGAGCTGTTTGGCGCACGTCCTTCCGCCGCCAAGGATCGCAGGGCAACATTCTTTGCCTCCTGTTGCCACCTCCTCCTTCTCGGCTTCCTCCTCCTCTTCTTCCACCTGCTCATCCAGTCAGCCACACACCTTCACCACCAACTTCAGCACAGCCCGGGGTAAACGTCAGCAGGCCATTCTGAAACTCATATGTTTGGGGGACAGGCCCCACACCGCACAGGAGTTGTGGCGGGGTATAGAACAACAGACCGACGAGTGGTTGCTGCCGGTGAGCCTCAAGCCCGGCCTGGTGGTGTGTGATAATGGGCGAAATCTCGTTGCAGCTCTGGGACTAGCCAATTTGACGCACATCCCTTGCTTGGCGCATGTGCTGAATTTGGTGGTGCAGAAGTTCATTCACAACTACCCCGACATGTCAGAGCTGCTGCATAAAGTGCGGGCCGTCTGTTCGCGCTTCCGGCGTTCACATCCTGCCGCTGCTCGCCTGTCTGCGCTACAGCGTAACTTCGGCCTTCCCGCTCACCGCCTCATATGCGACGTGCCCACCAGGTGGAACTCCACCTTGCACATGCTGGACAGACTGTGCGAGCAGCAGCAGGCCATAGTGGAGTTTCAGCTGCAGCACGCACGGGTCAGTCGCACTACAGAACAGCACCACTTCACCACCAATGACTGGGCCTCCATGCGAGACCTGTGTGCCCTGTTGCGCTGTTTCGAGTACTCCACCAACATGGCCAGTGGCGATGACACCGTTATCAGCGTTACAATACCACTTCTATGTCTCCTTGAGAAAACACTTAGGGCGATGATGGAACAGGAGGTGGCCCAGGAGGAGGAGGAGGAGGATGAGGAAGAGGGGTCATTTTTAGCACTTTCAGGCCAGTCTCTTCGAAGTGACTCAGAGGGAGGTTTTTTGCAACAGCAGAGGCCAGGTACAAATGTGGCCAGCCAGGGCCCACTACTGGAGGACGAGGAGGACGAGGATGAGGAGGAGGTGGAGGAGGATGAGGATGAAGCATGGTCACAGCGGGGTGGCACCCAACGCAGCTCGGGTCCATCACTGGTGCGTGGCTGGGGGGAAAGGCAGGACGATGACGATACGCCTCCCACAGAGGACAGCTTGTCCTTACCCCTGGGCAGCCTGGCACACATGAGCGACTACATGCTGCAGTGCCTGCGCAACGACAGCAGAGTTGCCCACATTTTAACCTGTGCGGACTACTGGGTTGCCACCCTGCTGGATCCACGCTACAAAGACAATGTGCCCACCTTACTTCCTGCACTGGAGCGTGATAGGAAGATGCGCGAGTACAAGCGCACGTTGGTAGACGCGCTACTGAGAGCATTCCCAAATGTCACAGGGGAACAAGTGGAAGCCCAAGGCCAAGGCAGAGGAGGAGCAAGAGGTCGCCAAGGCAGCTGTGTCACGGCCAGCTCCTCTGAGGGCAGGGTTAGCATGGCAGAGATGTGGAAAACTTTTGTCAACACGCCACAGCTAACTGCACCACCACCTGATACGCAACGTGTTAGCAGGAGGCAACATTTCACTAACATGGTGGAACAGTACGTGTGCACACCCCTCCACGTACTGACTGATGGTTCGGCCCCATTCAACTTCTGGGTCTCTAAATTGTCCACGTGGCCAGAGCTAGCCTTTTATGTCTTGGAGGTGCTGGCCTGCCCGGCAGCCAGCGTTTTGTCTGAACGTGTATTCAGCACGGCAGGGGGCGTCATTACAGACAAACGCAGCCGCCTGTCTACAGCCAATGTGGACAAGCTGACGTTCATAAAAATGAACCAGGCATGGATCCCACAGGACCTGTCCGTCCCTTGTCCAGATTAGACATTAACTACCTCCCCATAACCATATATTATTGGACTCCAGGGCACTTCCTCATTCAATCCTATTTTTATTTTCATTTTACCATTATATTGCGATGCTACCCAAAGTTGAATGAACCTCTCCTCTGCCTGTGTGCTAGGCCTAAATATATGCCAATGGACTGTTGCAGTGGTGGCTGACATGAAGCCTGATTCTCTGCTATGACATGCAGACTAATTCTCTGCTGACATGAAGCCAGATTGTCTGTTACGGGACCTCTCTCCTCTGCCTGGGTGCTGGGCCTAAATTTATGACAATGGACTGTTGCAGTGGTGGCTGACGTGAAGCCTGATTCTCTGCTATGACATGCAGACTGATTCTCTGCTGACATGAAGCCAGATCCTCTGTTACGGGACCTCTCTCCTCTGCCTGGGTGCTGGGCCTAAATTTATGACAATGGACTGTTGCAGTGGTGGCTGACGTGAAGCCTGATTCTCTGCTATGACATGCAGACTGATTCTCTGCTGACATGAAGCCAGATCCTCTGTTACGGGACCTCTCTCCTCTGCCTGGGTGCTGGGCCTGAATATATGCCAATGGACTGTTGCAGTGGTGGGTGACGTGAAGCCTCATTCTCTGCTATGACATGCAGACTAATTCTCTGCTGACATGAAGCCAGATTGTCTGTTACGGGACCTTTCTCCTCTGCCTGGGTTCTGGGCCTAAATTTATGAAAATTGACTCTTACAGTGGTGGGTGACGTGAAGCCTGATTCTCTGCTATGATATGAAGACTGATTCTCTGCTGACATGAAGCAGATTGTCTGTTACGGGACCTTTCTCCTCTGCCTGGGTTCTGGGCCTAAATTTATGAAAATTGACTCTTACAGTGGTGGGTGACCGTGAAGCCTGATTCTCTGCTATGATATGAAGACTGATTCTCTGCCTGACATGAAGCCAGATTGTCTGTTACGGGACCTTTCTCCTCTGCCTGGGTTCTGGGCCTAAATTTATGAAAATTGACTCTTACAGTGGTGGGTTGACGTGAGCCTGATTCTCTGCTATGATATGAAGACTGATTCTCTGCTGACATGAAGCCAGATTGTCTGTTACGGGACCTTTCTCCTCGGCCTGGGTTCTGGGCCTAAATTTATGAAAATTGACTCTTACAGTGGTGGGTGACGTGAAGCCTGATTCTCTGCTATGATATGAAGACTGATTCTCTGCTGACATGAAGCCAGATTGTCTGTTACGGGACCTTTCTCCTCTGCCTGGGTTCTGGCCTAAATTTATGAAATTGACTCTTACAGTGGTGGGTGACGTGAAGCCTGATTCTCTGCTAGATATGAAGACTGATTCTCTGCTGACATGAAGCCAGATTGTCTGTTACGGGACCTTTCTCCTCTGCCTGGGTTCTGG